>NC_034411.1:79313012-79390615 GCF_002078875.1 Numida meleagris | reverse complement strand
GCGGGGCACGGCCTGGCGCGTTACCTCGGATGCTCCAGGTCCAGCGGTAGAACTCGAGGGTGTCGTTCAGCACGCTGGACACCAGGCCCGCGGCGCGGGGGGGCTCGGCGGCGGCGGCACCCATGGCGAGCAGCAGCAGCAGCGGCGGAGCCGGCAGACCTGTCCTCGGTGCTTGCGTCCGTGCCTCTGCGCCGGGGCTGCTGCTGCTGCTGCCCTTCTACAGCCGGGGATGTGATTTAAATCTCTATCTCTCGGTATCTTCCCTCCAGACTCCGCCTCGCTCCCGTCACCGGCTCCCGTGCCCCGCGGGCAGGGAGGAGGGCGCGGAGGCGGAGGCGGGCGGGGAGGAGGCGGGGGGGCGCGGCGCGGCGGCCGCGGAGGATCTGTCCCTGCGCGCAGGCGCACGGCGGCCCCCGGCTGCGGGGAGCAGGTGCAGGGCCGGGGCGGTCTGCTGCGGCGTCACTCGCAGTTCTCTCTATTTCTCTAATCGATCTTTTTTTTTTTTTTTTAACTGGTCGGGGAAATAAACATGTCAACCAGCTTTTACTTACTTTCTCCCGGCTTTCCACTCTTAGAATCATAGAGTCGTTAATGTTGGAAAAGACTACCAAGATTGTCTCGTCCAAACATCAACCCTTCTCCACCGTGCCTGCTACTCATATCCCTCAGTGCCACATCCACGCGTTTCTTGAACACCTCAGGGACGGTGACTCCATCACCTTCCTGGGCAGCCTGTGCCAATACTCCTTACTGAGGCACTTGATTGAGCCATTCTCACTCCACCTCAGGTTGCTGGTGTGAAAGTGTCGGCCTTTCAGCGTTCCCCAAGAAAGCCCAGCTCACCATTACCCCAAGAAACCTCACCATTGTCCCATCCACTGCTGGCGGGCGGTTGGTGGCACTGCCCTAACAAGCAGCACACCCACACTCCCCTGCCTGCCATCAACGCATGTCTCCCACCCACATGCCTCCTCCACCTCCTCCCCAAGAGCTTTTATGGTTATATTATGGTGCAGAGGCGTTTGCCCACCCAGTCTATAGATGAAGGCTGCAGAAGGAGCCTCTGTGGCAAAGGCTAGTGAGCTTGATCTTCACCCAACGCTTCAGCCCAAACAAACAAGCCCTCTGCCTGATGTGGGTGCATCAGATGTTCCTGACACCCTTTCCTTCTTTATCTCCTGCCAGCTTGTCTCTCTCTCTCCTATGATCCACATAGTGTGGATGGCTGAATGACACGTTTGGGAATGGTTTCCTCATTGAGGGACGGGGGAGAGCTTCTCCACCCGTGTTGTGAGCTTTCCTTCTGGCAGACAGCAGATCAGATGGTATCTGCCTCTTCCTCCCCCAGTACACTGGAACTGTGTGTCACTTGTCACTTGGTCTTTGTGAGCACGGCTTGCACTCCTCCTGCCTGGGTGAGTCACCCTCCACTCGGATCCTGGACTGCCTTGGCAGCTGTGGTCCCAGTGTTATGGATGAGAGAGGCATGCTAGCCATTGCTGTTTGCCCCATGATGAGAAGAACTTCCACCTCTGCAGCTTGGAAGCCAGCAGCTGTTTGGGAGTTGAGACTGCATGCACTGGGGAGAGAAGGAAGGGACACGTCAACCGCTGGAGGTCTGGATCAAGAAGGCAGCCTGGTTTATCTCACTGCTGCTTGCAAGTCGGAACTGAAGCAAGGTTGCCATATACCAATGTATGGACAGCTACTTCTCTCATGTGGGAAGAGTCCATCAAAATTCTGCATAGACGGTACTGACTTTGACTACGTTCTGTTCTGATGGTGCTGATCTCTGCAGGAGACCCGCTGGGAGCTCTGAAGTGGATCTGTCACTGAGTAGGGCACAGCAAACATCAACCTGCTTCCCAACTTGCAAGCAGGCAGCAAAGTGTTTGCTCTTGTTCCTGTGCCTCCTTCAGGTGAAACCACTGCAACTTGTTGCACAGTTAGAAATGTATGTTTGGCATCACCTAAAGCAAGGATGTGGATTTTCTTTAATGTTTTAATCTCTTAAATCAAAAGGAAACCGGAAGAGCAAGTTGTGATCCTCGCACTGGCATTTGTCTTGTATGAATGCTTGAAACAGAATGGGCTACTGAATGATTCAACATGCCAAAAGATCACAGTCCCCTACCATCCCTGATATCAGGCAATACATGGACTGAGCACAGTGCCACTGGCACAGGGAGTGAAGATCCACAGACTACCAAGGAACAAAAAGGAATAAGGCATATTAGCAATATTAATGCATATTCATAATAGTTATTATTTATATTATTCTATAGATATGCCTACTTTGTTATTAGGATGATTATATATTTATTTCATTGAAGTATTTTTGCACAATTAACATCAATAATAATTATTATATATGACATATTTATATGATACATTTTAGAGCTTCATCTATTTAAGTTTAAATACCTTTTCATTGATTGCAATTATTTTCTTTATATTGGCAATATGATTGCACATACACAGCTTTATGGAGCAATTAAGTCTTGAAAAAGAGCAACAGCAGAGCTGCAGAGGGTGGACAACAGGGAGAAGACAATCAGTCTGATCAGAGTAACTTCTCTTGTGCTTGAAGAATTGACGTTGGCTAAAAAATGTAATTTTGTTTACGACTAACTATTCTCATTAGTTTAACTTTCAACCTGCAAGCATGCAAACATAGTTCTAAAATTAGATTTGGGTCTGAAGGCATCCAAACACATCTCAGCTGGTTTCCTGTGTTTGTGCACCCAGTTAGATGTGTCGGCTTTAAGACAGCTGAGAATAACGTCTTCTACTTAGAGGAGAAGGAGGAAGGCATCCAAAGGCAGAGCATCAAAGTAACATCCAAGGAAATCTGCAAAATGGTAGTCAGAAAAAGATGACTTTTTAATATCATTAATTGGCCAGTTCCATCATCTTCTTCTTTCTAGTCCATGTAATCCACACATTCCTAAAACCTGACATCTCAGATGGGCAAATTCCTTCTTGTTAAAGGGAGACCTGTTGCAGCTAACCCCAAAGGAGTGGATAAATGCCAAGCTAAGCTCCAGCCTCTTGTCCAGCCCTTCAGGATGCTTGTGCTAACAGCGGGAGAGCCAGATTGCTTCAGGAAAGGTGCAAAAGGTAACAGGAAGTTGTGGGATAGCTAGCTCCAAGGAAAGTCTCCTCCCACCTATTAGAGGTATGCTTATACCCCACAACACAAACTTTTTATTCCTTCCAGACCTTTTTGTTAAAAAAAAAAGTGATATTTCAGAACTTTCAAGCCATTTTCTCCTTCTTCATGGCCAAAGTAAAGAACAATATAAATGTTACCTTAGGAGAAACACCAGAAACATCTGGGGAGGAACATTGTCAAGTAGGAGTATCTGCTGTGGGCCACCCAGCTAAAAAGCAGCTCTACAGAAAAGGACCCAGCGGACACCAAGCTGAACACAAGCCTGCAAAGTGCCCTTGTCACAAAGAAAGCTAGTGGCATTCTGGACTCCATTAGGTAAAGTATTGCCAGCAGGTCAGAGAAGGTGACCCTTCACCTCTGCTCAGCACTGGTAAGGCTAGACCTGATGTACGGTGTCCAGTTCTGGGCTCCCCAGTAATACAGAGACATGGACATACTGTAGAGAATCCAATGTAGATTGACTAAGATGTTGAAGAGACTGGAGCATATCTCTTCCAAGAAAAGGCAGAGAGAGCTGGGACTGCTCAGCCTGGAGGAGATCTGGGATCTCATCAAAGTCTGTAAATACCTAAAGGGAAGGTGCAAACAGGTTGTTCTTTTCAGTGGTACCCAGGGATGGGAAAATAGGCAAATGGGAATACAGGAGATTCCCTCCAAGTGTCAGGCAACACTTCTGCACTGTGCAGGTGGCTGAGCACACGTTGTCCTTTTTGGAGATCTTCAGAGGCCACCTGGACATGGTCCTGGGCACCCTGCTTGAGCAGGGCTTAGACCAGATGGACCCAGAGGTCCCTGCCAACCCAAACCCTTCTGGCATTCTGAGATTCTGTTACAAAGTCCAGGTGATCAGTACAGTTAGCAATGAACACGAAAAAGCATTTATTCATGAATTTCAGGGAAGTTTGTTCTACTATTTGATGAATGAGCAATTGCTTCAGCAATCACTGAATGTATTCAGACTAGAGGCTCAATTCAGGTTAGCAATGAGGTTGTTATGAGGGGAAAGTGACATACGGATATGCTGGATAATCTTTGCGAGGTATATTAGGAAGAATAAGATGGAACTTTGTGTGTTGTCACCAGTGGTTCCCTTCAGATAGCTCACTGAAAGATACAAATAGAAGTAAAGGAACTTTTCTTAGCTACAGAGAATCATAATGACCAGGAACTTTCCTGATGGGAAAATCATAAGAGTCACTGAATCAGTTTTGATAGATCTGCATGTTAGGCCATGTGTAATGGACAACTCATTCACTTACCGGTAAAGAAGGTGTACAAAATATTGTATGTGTAAAGCTTGACCAAATTAAAATCATTTAGAAGACCTTAACTTCAGAAATGTATGTGATTTAAATATTGTAAATACTGAACTATCATATTTTTTTCCTTTGATTTTGTGTTTTAAGAGGGAAAATCTGAAATAAATCGGCAAATCAACTTGCAATATATTAATTTTCCTTACATAGCCGGTCAAATTTGTATGCTCCTTGCATTGAAGCCTTCTTGTGAAGGTGGTTAGCTGTGCCAAAAAAAGCCTGTCTAATCTTTCAGTCAGCAAGTACAGACTTCAGTATTTGCCTATGCAATAGCACAACTGCTATCTGCTTCAATACAGAGGCTGGTTTAAGGCCATTTCGTGCTACACAAGTTTAAAGAGACTATATTAAAACAACCACAATTTTTTAAAAATAACATTAATACCAACAATGTCTCTTTCAACACTAATTAATTTTTTTTGTTGTTTGTTACGTAACATTATTACATCTGTAATTTGAGGTGGGGTAACAGGGATTTCACAGCTTTTATAAAGGGAGTCTTCAGTAGGATCTGAAATGGGTCCAGCTCTTTGTCTTCTGAAGTCTGCTTAATGCCATCTGCCCTCTCATACATTTTACTGCTTCAAAACAGATTTTTCCAAAACAAATATGTTGGAGTGATGTATCAGAAAGTATCCAGAGATATTGGTACTCAATGAGGACTTTGGCCAAAATTAACCTTTGACGTAAGTTTCCATTGGGTTCTGCCTAGCTTGCATCTGCCCGCAGCAACAATGAATTTAATGTCCAGCCTTTACCAACTGTAGGTTTTATACCTTAACCATTTTTGCTGTGGCTGTATCTGGAATCAGAATTTAAATATATTTAACATTGTGGCTTAATCGCTGAATGGTTAGATCCAACAGAACGAATTCCTAGTGACAGAAATACAACTTTTTTTTGCAGAGGATGTGATACACACATGGACATTTCTTCTCCTTTCTACCCAATGAGGGCAGAACTCTGCAGGTTTCACACTGCAGAGCTAACCCTGTTGACTGCAAATCTGGACAGTGGGTAGAGGTGCTGGCCCACAGTTCTGGTCTGTATTCAGCTAAAGCTGTTCCTGCTCTGGGCTGGTCCAGAAGAGGAGCCATTAGACTGGTGCTTCTCAGCCCCATCTTGAAAGATTTCTTTATCATTATTTCCTCTGTGGGAGATTTCTCCTCAACCAAGAAGCTAATGTGTAATGTGCAGTATATCAGATGTGTTGTATACTTGACAGGTGCAAGTTCATAACTTTATCTCTGTTTCAGCTCCCTTTTAAAAATAAGTGTTCTGTGGGCAAAAGGATGATAAAACCCTGTATACATACTATCTCCCATTCAGCCCTACTGATACTTTTCTTACAGGGTTTCTCATACTTTTACACAGCTAAGATTTTTATCTGCAGTGATATCTGTCACAGCATCTATCATTTGTGAGGTGTGGCAAGCACACTTTTGCAATGAAGGATTCATATGTGTACATGCTGTAGAATGGTGATGCCCAACTATCAGCTGATGTTTTGAGGGCGCTATGTTGAAATGACAGCAACATGTATAGTCAGATCTGCAGCACCTCGCTAACTACCAAATCCAGCCTTTTCCATAGGTGTGTGTCACTGCTACTGCTCCCACTCTGCTGGGTGTGTCAGCCACCTGAAGGTGTGTAGCTGTTTGTAGGGATGATTTTGCATCTTTGCTTCTGTGCTAGTAATGGCCTGAAATGTAGGGCACAGTCCCCTGCAGAAGCCTCTTATAGCAATGTCGTTAGGCGGAGGGGAGCTGGTTGCACAAGCTGTGCGCTATTACACTGACTTTGGCTGCTTCTGTAACTCTGGGTATGGGTGGTAAGGCTGGTGCTGGGCATACCCCTTATCTGTGTGATGTGAAGAGAAAAAAATTGTGGTGAAGGAGTTACATAAAGGATGTGTCAGACTCCGGGCCTCTGAACCTTCACAACCTAGTGCACATTCAACCTCTCACTCTGGCATGGGGGTATTCTGAAGATCCAAATGTTCTTGGTGGAGAGGCTGAGAGCCAGACCTCATTAGAGGCTCACTGTGCCCTATCTCCAGAAGACCATGGGAAGTATTCACCATAGCGTTATACATTTTATTATCAATGTTTTAGCTGTATAACACCCGAGTGAGAAAAGTAAGTATTATTATTAACTTCATTTTTTGTATAGTGAAATCAAGCCCAGAGAAAAGCAATGTCAATCCTAGCTCATTGGAATGGAATCAAGAAAAAATGTTGGGATCTCCCTTAGCTTAACTAAATCTGGTACACTCACTCATATAAGCTCATGGCTCACTAATCTTGCTAGTGCCATATTCAGGCATTGTCAGTTAGAGTATTGGTCCCAACACCCTACTTTGAAAGAACCTGAACACCCACTAGGCAGTTCTAGGCAAGCCAGGCGCATACAAAATGTAACATTTCCTATGCTATGTAACGCAATTTCAGATTTCTTATAAAAGTACAAGAGTTTTCTTGTATATTTCATGCAGAGGCAGCTCTGAAGCATTTCAGAGCTGGGCTCTCAACAGAAAATATAGTAGATGGGTGCCTGTGTAATAATGCTGTTTTAAGAGAACAGTGTTGTACAAAACAAAAGCAGAAAAAGCTAATACAGCATGAGAATTTTCAGCTGTTGAATGCTGGAAAACAGAAAAACAGCCATTACCTTGCAAAGGACCTTGAGGTTGTCTTCTGAGAGCCCCTGTACATGCTCACTGATGTTGCCACACAGCCACCTCTCTGGTCTGGGGACAGGCAGGGAAATCCCCAGCCAGGCCTGCAGTTCAGGTGTGCTGCGCTTCCTTGCTTGGGTTTGTAATGCCTGGCCAAGGGTGTTGTGGTGCTGGTCTTGGTGTTAGCCTGTGAGCCATCCATTCTTACTGCAAGATACAATTAATATCCAGGAAGTTTTTATGAAGGTTGTAAAGCTCTGGTGAAGTCACCTGTCTGCAAGGTAGGAGTCACAGCTCAACCTGGCAGCTAAATAGAGTCCCAGAAGTGAAGTTAACACCCTAAACTGTTGAGCTTTCAGAAAGGCAGCTATTGTATATGAAGATGAGGACATCATATATACATTTTATTTGCTGTAGTCTGTGCTGGTCCCCAGTCAACTCTGTGTCTAGCCACAAACCTTTATTTTCCCTTATGTCTTGTCTCAGAGTTCTAAGTCATATCTACATACCAGAGCAGGATACTTAAAAACAAAACCTGAAAAGCCTGACACTGGAAGAGGATCTATCCTCCAATGTTAATGTATGCCCCAGTAACAAAGATCACCCAGATGCCTGTTCCAAAATAAAAGGAAAAAATGTCCAATGAGTCTCTGTTCACTGAACCACAAAATCAGAATGGGTGGGAAGGGACCTCTAGGTCCATCTGGCCCAATCTCTGCTTGAGCAGGGACACCCAGTGCAGGGTGCACAGAACCACATCCAGGCAGCTTCTGAAGAGCTCCAAGGAGGAGACTTATCTCAAGAATTCATGAAGGAACATTTGGACCAGATTCTCAGCTTGTGCAAACAAATATGATATATCGACTTCAGTGGAGTCTTTTGGATACATATTTTATGAAATATACAGACAGAAGCACCAACAGAAATATACTACTAGCTTTTTCGTTAAGAAAATGTGAATTGAAAGTGTGAGGGAAGCCAAAGAAACTGCACTAGATGAGCACAATAAAATTTATATAATTGCATTAGCATAATCTCAGGATCAGTTTAATTAATACAGATAAAATGAAAAAAATCCTTTTTTAAAAAAATGAATCTGCTGAATAACATAAATTTGTTTGTATTTCTTCCTATCTGATTCTAATATTGATAGAACTGGGCTTATCTGGTTTACTCCTAAGGAAATCATACGATTTGAAGATGGGAAGCAAAAGAGGCACATAGCAGAATAGTGATTTAGAGCATCAATAGAGGCTCTCAGTAGAGACTTCAGAGCAATTTGTGATGGCTTAGTTTCCAACAGCTGCCACTCTGAAAGACAGGGGAACTCAGGAGAGCTGCTTGATGTGCAGCGACAACCCCCTCAAAACATAGGAAGCATCTACTCTTGGCGCTCGGAGTGCGCAAGCAGGCAGCGACTGCGGCTGGTGGTGGCCAGCGCAGGGTAGCCCAGGCCTAAGGCCGAGCCAGGCTCCCCCGAGCCAACCTAAGGTGGGTCGGGCCCTAGCTGGGCTGCCCGGCGCCCGAACGCCGGGGGACTCCGGCCCTCCTTCGCTGACAGCAGTGACAGGAGTTGGACTTGATGATCCTCGTGGTCCCTTCCAACTTGGGATATTCTACTCATGTCTGCAGGACACGATGCTGATGTGAGGAGGCCAGACCAGCTGAATAGCAAACTTCTGGGTTCTGATGCAAAAATGAAGCATATTTGGAAGCAGGGCTACTCAACATGAATAAAAGAGAAATGCCAAGGCAGGCAGGGATTCAACTGGGAAAGCTTAGACAGAGGATAAATAGGTAAAAGATGTGCAGGGCTTCAGGAAGGGCCTCTATTGGAGCAGAAACAGCAAAAGGAAGACTGAAGCTGACCTTGTAATGATGGAAACAGAAAGGCTGAGGTTTCTATGCCTCAGTCCATACTGGCAAGGTCTGTTCTCAGTCTTTCCATGTGTTTGGTAGAATTCAACTGATGTTAGAGGAAGAGTGGGTTAGGGATTACTTAAGAAACCTGAACACAAAGCCAAACAGGATGTATGGCTGATATCATACCCATTATATCATATTGTGTCAGAGAATATAGAGACTCCAAGTATTTAACAATGCAACTAAAAGTTAAGACACGTCAACCAAAAGCTTTTTTAGCTGTGACTGCAGTGACAGAACCTTTCAGACAGCATCTCTTCCTCCGCTCCCCTGTTCTCTGGGATGTGGCTGCAGAGACCTGGCTTATATACTGCTTCGGGAAAAATAAAAAGGTGAGGAAATGCAGTAATGCAGCAAAGACAGGTACCCATCCCTGAGAGGGACAGGCTCCTTAAGTAGCTTTTTAACTGTCACAGTTCCACAAGGAATCAAACAGTGAAGATGTGATAATGTGGAGAGATGGTTCCTGGTGGAGACTGTGGGAGCAGCGCACCCAGTATTATCTTAGCTCAGAAGTAGGGGATTGGAAACACAGACTGCTAGCTTTCAGTTGCAAGGCTGTTCTCTGTCTCTCCAGCAGCTTGTGGTGATCGGAAGTTCCTGTGACCACGGCAGCAAATGTCACACCCATCCTGCAGAAAGCCAAGGAGGGAAAGCTGGGGAAATCCAGGCCAGCTGGCTGTACTTCATTCTCTGTAAAGATTATGGAGCAAATCCTTCTGTAACCCATGTCCAAGCATGTGATGGAGAAAAAGGTGGATGGGAGAAAACAGCATGGATTTGCCAAGTACAAATTGGCAAAGAAAATGACCAACCTAATTACCTTTACAAATAAAATGACTGGATTTGTGGTTGAAGGCAAAGCAGTGGATTTCTTTTACCTTCACTTTAGCAAGGTTTTGACTTTGTCTCCAGCAGCTTCTCTGTAGCTAAACTGCAGAGATATGGGCTATCTGGGTGAATTATGAAGTAAGTTTAAAACAAAAAAGTCTGGAGCAAGAAGTTGAAACTGTGATGGTTATTTGAGAGTGGCATTCCTTTGGTATTTGTACTGGGACAACGCTGCTTAACAGCCCTTCACAAGTTCACAGATGACATCAGACCAGTGCTGGATAGGGCTCCTGTCTGAGTTACCTTGACATGTTGGAGAAATGAGCTAACAAAAATTGTATGAAATTCAACAAGGAAAAGTCAGTCCTGCATCTTGGATGGAATAATGTCTTGCAACAGTACAAGGTAGAAACTGAGCAATTAAGCAGCTCTTCAGAAAAAGGCCTGGCAGTCCTGGATGGTGAGCTAGTCATGAGTCAGAGGTGAAGAAGTTCAACCACATCCTGGGCTGCAAGCATGAAGCCAGTGGGACAAGGGAGGCTCTTCTTCCTTCCATTCGACTCTTGTGAGACAGCATCTGCAGTGCTGTGCTCAGCTTTGGGCTCCCATACATGAAAAATATGGATGTACTAGTGTGAGCCTATATGTGAGGTGTCCAGATGGACAGGGACTGGAGCATCCTTCCCAGCAGCAGTGAGGACAGGGATATGTGTTTGCTCGTCTTAGAGAAGAGACAGCTTCAGGAAGAACTTGCACTGCCTACAGCTACCTCCTGGGAAGGGGCACAGATGTCAGAGCCAGGCTCTCCTCAGAGGTGCACAGGGAAAGGATTAAAGGTAATAGGCAGGAGCTGCAGCTGACAAAAAGGTGTTCTGAACCCAACCTGAGCAATCTGCTCCAAAGTCAAAGTTGTACCAGCTTTGAGCAGAGGGTTGGACTAAACGATCCCATGGGATCCCTTCTAACATAAATTCTTCTGTGTTTCACTTTCAACTCCAGAAGTTGAATCTTCTCTTCTTTAACTCCAGATATCAATTTTAATTACATTTTATAAACTTCAGCTCTCCAATCTGAGCAGACTGATGGTGAGCTGAGATTGTTAATATTTCTTAAATCATCGCTTGTGAATACTTGTACAGTTTTCCATTTGTATTGTTAACACATCTAAACTTCTTTCCAAGAACATAGCCTAAGGAAGCACTAATGTAAATGTAAGTGCACTGTTGCCAGCATGCAACATATTCATTTTGTTCTTTTTGTCTGTTCCTCACTAATTGCACTTCAGATTTCCAAATTTCCACATGGCAGCATCTGATACAGTCACAACTATGGGACTGTTCATGCCAGACAGTTCAGAATAAGTTTGATAATAAGCTGTCTGTACATCCCATTTAAGTAAACAACTAATGAAAGAGATCAGAATCTGTAATTCCTAAAACAACATTACACTTACTGTAAGAATATGAAAACATCCAAGAAAAGGTAGGCTGTGTTTAGTAGACACCAGCAGCAGAACAGAGAGCAACAGGAGGAAATAATGAACAGTAATTCTCCAATAAGTTTTTCTAGTTGTTACAGTCTGTGACTATTTGATCTACCTTTGAAATGAGCTTCATGGGTATCCTTGAACAACAGACCAATCAGCCATATTTCAGCACCAAAGTACCCTGTCTGACACATTAAAAGAGAAATTAAAAAAAAAAAACATGGAATCTGTTAAGGCTGCAGCTACTTGATACTATAACATTCCAGGGAAGGAAAATTTCTTTACTGTTCTAAGAAGTCTTTTAGTATATCAGTGAAGCTATGAGTGACTCATAAATCTGCATTTTCCAAAATCCTTTAAGGAGATGAGTTGTTAAATTGTGTGCTAAAGAAAAATTCAGCTACTGTAATGCAAAATAACAACATACATCAGACTATGGGTAATTAAAAAAGGAAGAATAATGAACAATTAACTCTGTACATGAAAACGGCTGCCGTATAGCCAGAAGTCAATAGAGTACACAAGAGATATGGTAGCATGCATTATGCCAGCATGCTCTAGTCGGGTATCTTTAGGTAGATGGCTGGCCCCAGGGAGGTACTCAGAGTTCACAGTGGCTATTTAACTACACAGGAAAATCATACTTTTAAATGTCTTACATTTTACACAGTACAATATTGGTACCTAAAGAACAGGGGCAGTATCTTACTATAAGAAAATACTGGATGTGTGGGAGCAGTCCAGGTAATTCTATCAAGGTGCAGGTTCATGCACACCCAGCACCTGTCCACCATTGCACAGTGGCTGCAGCATGGAGGGAATGGTGCTCAGACCTTCTGGCTATCACGTCAAGCAGCAGTTGGAACATCTGTCTGGTTTTCTGCCCCCAGCTCTGCTCTCCTTTCCTTTTAGCTGCTGACTGGTTGCTTGCATGGCTGCAGTGCTTCTGCACCCACTTCCCAGCACTGGTAGACTTGTGCAGAAGCCTCAGCATTAGCAGCAGCAGATCATCCCCAGTTCTTTTTTCTTTCTTCTGCAGATTCACGACCTCTTTGCTAATACCGATTGCTGTTCTGAATGATTGCACTGGCCAAAGCAGCTCAAGGGAAAAAAAGAACAGCCAACCTCCGTTTAACGTTCTGCAGCAATGAAAAGGAAAGTTGGATCGTTTGTCTCTGGCACTTCTTTTTTGAATTAAATGCTTGCACGTTGTGTCAATACTTACGCTGTTGTTTATCATGCGTTCCTTGTCTGAATGCCTAGTGGCAGCTTTCAGCTACCTGTTACACTGTAGAACAGGTTACTGTCAGTAATCTCTTCTCTACACAGGCATTAACATTTCTCTGTTTTGTAATCTCTTGATTTTTTATTGTATGAAAAAAGATTAATCTTATTTAGAATGTTAACATTAGGCATATATTACGGATGTTACATCATTCACCAAAGGTTTTACATGTTTTCAATATGTTTTTCAGAACTGTGAATGTCAGATCTGGCCACAGTGCCTTAGAAATAGCCTTAATCCTTAGAGCTGAATGGCAATCCATTTGCAGTTACCCATTTTTGTTCTGTCACTACTACTTGTTAATCCATATAATTTAAATTAAGAAATTTTTACTTCCCTTTTTTTTTTTCACAAACTTGTGCAATTCAGGTGCCTATGAAAGCTTTATCTTAGTTATTAGCACCATTACCTTGTTCAATCAAACTTTTGATCCTCAAATAGCAAGCCTAGCTGAAGAAATCCATATTTCACAACACCAGATTGATGAACATTAACTGTCCATATATTTTATTTTCTTTCTAATGGTATCCTTTTGCTACCTTTTCAAGGGAGCCCTGAATCTTTGTTGTGTTAATGCCTTACAAATTTCTAAAATCAACCAGTTTGACATTTGGATATCTTTATCCTAATGAACTTTTCAATATTAGAGAAAAACCAACTTTAATCTTTCAGATAGCTTTTTGACCATTTTCCTACTTTAATACTCTTTGATGGTGTTTCTCCATTCCTATATTTATTTCCTTTTTTAGTATTACCAATGTAATTAAAGATCTGTATCCAGTTAATTATATTACTTCCATTGTTTGAGGCATAACACTTGTCACTTAGTGGCTTGTGATGTGAGGCCAGCTGGGAAGCAAGTTCCACTCTGTTCAAGGTGTATTGCATTTGATGGGTCAGAAATGACAGTAAAGTATTTGTAAGGTAACTAAAACTGAAATCCATTCATAACGATATATTTATTATTTTTTTTAATATGTACAAATATCCTAGAACACAGGTTAAAATGTAACATGCCCTGAGATGTACTTCCAAGATAGGAGATATATATATATATGCTGTCTCACAGTGTGTCACAGTATTTATGGCCTGACAATGTTAATAACTCCAAATTTCTTCACATTCATGAATGATACAGATAAGACAAACTGTAAAGGAATATTTGTGAGTGTACAACTGTGAGAATAATTACAGATATGTTACTGTTATGGAATTACAGTACTGTAAGTATTAATAGCGGTAGTGACAGCAACTTTTATTGCCACTTGAGTTCAGATTACTTGTGAATATACAGGGTTTCTTCTTGTGTGACAATATCAGAATTGCATTTATTATTTCCTAAAATGTCGAATACACGTATGAACGGAATTTGATCCCTGAGTGAAATATACCCAGTGTATCACAGCTATGGATTACAGGTTTAAAAAAGACTTTATTATTTGCAAATAATAGTAGCTTAACTATAATGCCATAGCAATAAGAAACTCTACAACTTGTATGCTAAAAATGACTTACACCTACAGCAAGGACACAGTCCTTGCCACAAGGAACTTGCAACATAGGTTTGGATAAAAATATGCTAACAGTGAGTCTCATATGGCCGGTTTCAAAATGCTCTAACATGCTTTCATGAAAAATGCTTTGACCATAGGAGGGCAAGCTAAGGAAACTGTCAGGGCAGAGACTGCCAAGAAAACATTTATGTGTAGGTATAATGACCTCCCATAATGATGCACTGATCTTACTGCTGTACCTGAGGTGTTTACTCCTCTTTCACCTCTTCGTATTCCTCCTTTTCTTTTCTCGAACATGAGCTCACCTTGATGCTGAGTCTAAGTAGATTCTTGCACCATATTCGATTTCTGTGGTTCAGGCTCATCATGCTTTCAGTGAGGAAACCTGAACTCATGCCTGCAGGACTTGGAGATCCCAGGTAGGTTCTCCTGTGTCACTTCTGTACACTAAGAGCATAGTGTAATAATAACCTACAGGTGCAATGCTGGAGATAGGCATGTGTTTGTATGATTCTTGTAATGTGGCTGTCCAGCTTGACTTAAAGGGTTTGGAGAATTGTGGTGGGTAGAATGCATATCATGATTTTTTATAGTTGAGATTTTAGCCATGTGATTCTTATGAATAAATAACACATTGGAGTAGTTGAGTAAGCAAAATAGTAAGTCTGCAATTAATCTCACTTTGCTTCCCTCATGTGGGAGCTGGGTATCTTGTAAGAGCTAGTCTAGGTTTCATAGCTAATGGGGAGAAATAGACACTTCAGAGGAAGATGAATCCTGCTACTCTCAGGTAAAATAAGTCATCATCTGAGGTTTTCTGCCTCTAGCAATAATGTAAATAGCTTAGAAGAGTGACTAAGCTAAGATACCCAACTTTTAGATGACTAAAGAAAAGGAACTGCACCTTTATATACATACAAGCTGAATGTGTTGTCCCATTATGAATAATAAGAATACTTTTCACTTATCTATCTCATTGACCCCAGGATATTGTCTGTGGGCTCTATAAACATTAATTAATGTGGCTTCATAACAATCTCATGAGGAAAGAATTACCCACAATTTAGAGATGAAGAAATGCAGCCATAACATGTTTAAATAAGTTGTCCCAGGTTGCAGAGAAAACCAATGGCATAAAAGTAAATACCAGAGGATGCCTCACAGTCGTAGCCCAAAGATAAGGTAATACCAAGGTGTGGCTCACAAATCAATACGGTGTGATATGGTGCTTGCTTCCGCCCTATTCAAAGTAAATAGGTTGAGGTGTGATGTGTGCAGGATAATTCCTCATGTGCTCACATCAGCTGCGCATTAAACTTGGTATACATCTAGCCAGACTGACTAAGGACAGGGCAAGGGTCAAATGCCTATTCCACATGCTTGAGATGTTTGTGTATCCAAATGACTGACACATTTGGATTCTGCAGGACCCAGACTTTCATCAAAGAAATACAGTGTATACCTCTTTTCATTTTCCTTCTAAATGAGTACATAAATGAAGTTGTTCTGGATAATTGCAAGTCTACTGACAACAGAAGCTACATTTTATATCTGTAAATGGCACATTTCCAGGAATGTTCCCAGATACTGAGTCCAAATGACACACAGAGAAGGCTGGTTGATTCAGGCAAAAAATACGAAGGGACCATTTTAGCATCTTGCTAGTGTAGATGATTTCAGTTCAGGATTATTGAACATCCCCAGCCATCAATGTATTGGTAATTGCGCAGGCATCATACTGGACTTTGTTCACATCTTCAGTAAGTTTCATGTGATGACTTCAGAAGTTATCTTAAACATGGATTTCTTGCATATTTTTGCCTAAATTACCCCTCTCCTCTCCTGACTTTATCCCCTTATGAGGAGCAGATGAAGGAACTGGGATTCTATTCTAGAGACGAGAAAGCTACAACTGCCTGAAAGGAGATTGTAGTGAGGTGAGTAACAGTGACAGAATGAGAAGTATTGGCCTAAGTTGTACCAGGAAAGCTTCAAGCTGGATATTTGGAAAAATTTCTTCTCAGAAAGAGTGGTGAGGCACTGGAACGGGCTGCCCACGAAGGCAGTGGAGTCACCGTCCCTGGAAGTGTTCAAGATCCATGTGGATGGGGCACTGAGGGACATGCTTAGTGGGCATGGTGGGGATGGGTCGATGGTTGGACTAGGTGATCTTAGAGGTCTTTTGCAACTTTAATGATTGGATGATTCTATGATTCATGTGCTGAGCTTTCCTCTCTGCTTTGCCATATGGAAGCAACAAAGTCATGGGTAACCCAAATGCAAATATTCGCACAATTTGCTTCACATTTATGTTCTCCCTGCATGTTTCCATGTCACTCTCTCATGTGCCAGATCATTTCCTAATAACATTTGTACAGTGTTTAACTCTCCTTTTCCATATGACCCTTTACATTGCCACACAGTTCATCTCAGCTATGCCAGCCAACAAAATGCCAAGTCACTTTTCCTACTGCTACCTGGGTCATGGTATGGTTTGGGTTAACTGCTGGTGTGAGCAACCAGCAGATGATTCCTTCAGACACCATCATCTGCTATGACATAGCTGAACAAAGGCTCTCACATCCTTTTCCTGGAGGATACAAGTGAAAGTAATGGAGAGGTTGTGTGGTAATGGCAAAGAGGAAGGAGGAGAGACCACAGTGACCATGGGTTCCTGTATTGGGCTTACATGGCAAGGTTTTGGTAGGGGGAGTTGTTGCAGGGGTGGCTTCGGTGAGCAGAGCCTAGCACTACCGTATGTCAGATCAGAGCTCCAGCTGCTCCAAAAGGGACACGCCACCAGAGCTGAGCCATGAGTGGTGCTGGGTGCACTCTGGAAGAGTAGATTTAAGAGAGGGAAAAACTGCTGTGCCACAGCAACTGGGAGACAGGAGTGGGAAATGTGATAGAAATGGCCCTGCAGCCACCAAGGTCAGGCAACCTCCACCACTGACACATACTGTAGTCCATAATACATTGAGTCCTCAAGTAATGATGAAATATTCACTTGAAGAGGTGGAATTACAACTATCTTTTCCATACTTTGCTTCTTCCCAGAATCTCCCAAAATAATGTACTTCTGGACTTACTGAGTATAAAGCAACAGTGAAACCAATTCTTTTAACAAGACCATGATGTGGTATTATGTTGTATTATTACTTTCCCCAGCAAATCCTCCTTCATTTTCCCAGTTGCTGTAAGTTTTTAATTGTTACTAAACAATAAATAAAATGAAAATAAATAAATTCCTAAAAATAGTTTCTGTTTGTTTATTTTGACAGCTTTTGATTTAAGTATTTCAAAATACACAGTATTTCAGATGGGAATAAATGCAAGTCATGCTGATAAAAAGTCCCTACTGGGCTTTTGGTTTTGCCTAGATAAGAGAAGGACATTTTATCATTTTTCTGTTTAAAATATTTTCAGTTGTTATGCATGTGCTTCTGGTTTTGGATGTGCTTTTTTTCGTTGTTGTTGATATATTGGCTGGGTACCCTAAACATGGGGATTATGTTCTTGGTAGATGAAGGAGAAGAAAGTTGTGGCGCTCCAATCTTACATCATAGTCAGAGTCTATTCAAGTTCAGTAAAACCAAAATATCTTATGCACAAAATAAAATCAGTCCATAATAGAAAAGTAGATATGCATTCCTCAGCAGTGCACAACACCCCACATGTCCCATGCTTGCCTGACATTCTTTCATTCCTGAGCCACATCACCCTGCAATAAAGTATGTGGGAGCATGAGGCATCCCTCATTTTCTCTGGTTGCCTCCCCTAAGCCTCAGAGGGAAGAGATATGATTTCCGTCTGCACCAGATCTATGAGCTAAATGTATCCAGAGCCTGCCATTATCTCCTCAGGTAATGAGGCGATAATGTAAGAAGTATGTAGGTGCTCTCTGCATAAGCTGCAGCATACTGCAATGATATGGCCAGGACAGCATCCGGGTGTTCCCTTAAGTAGTGACAGCCTGCAATTTCGTCTATTATCCTGCAATCACCTGGCATCATGATAGGAGCAGGTCAATGGGATTCCTTGAAGCAATGGTGAAAGCACATGCGTTATTGACTGCCTTGTTGGTAAGACTCTTGCTTTTCCAGAAGAGAAACGTCAGATCTCATCAACAATATGAAAATATATACCTTTGCCTACACTTCTTATATATACATATATGCATTCACACAGGCACACACTTAAGCATGTTAAAGGCAACCTGAGAATGGTGGAATAGCAGTCTCAGTAATAGATCTTCCATGGGTTCTTCCAATGGAGACCTAATGTGCACATGAGTGCCCCAAGTACTTGGAGATCTTGGTAAATCCAGTTTCAAATAGCTGCTATTTCAGACATATCTGAAAAATTGTTCTACAACTCAGATGTGTCATTTCAATGCCATTTTTACTGACTTCACATAGTGTCACTAATAAATGAATTAAAAGAAGCAATAGCAATGAAGTATATGACTGTAGGGCTAGATCTTGATGCAAATAAGAAGACTGATGTGGATGAGGAAAGCCGAGGACCTTTCTGTTTGGGAAAAAATATGTGAAGGCAGAGAGAGTAAGAGCATAGTTTTATCATGTGGAATTAGGAAGAACTTCACCCAAAGAGGATTTTTTTTTTTTTTTAAGAAGACATAAATATAGTATTACCAAAATGATGCCAAGTGATTGGGCCACCACTTATGAGTGTGCATGGAAAGCTGATGAGAATTTGGAGTGGAAAAAGGGGGAAAGGTGAACTAATGGTTAGCTTTTTTTACAAAACGTGTACATGTTGTGTTCCTGAAGAAAGGGAAAAGATCTCCTATGAACACTTCCATTTCAGTGACTTTCAGAATCTTGCTAAACAGCCAGAATTATTTGCATGTGGTGGTCTTAATGACATTGAGTCTATTTAGCATTATTGACCTATCACCAGAGCTGTGCCCTAGAGAGCTATTCAGTCATCAAGCAGGTAGAGCATGGGTAAATTTAACTAGCTTCTGCATGCAATACAACCACTTTTATTAGATGTATGTAAAAAGGCACTGCAAGTGAATATTCAATATATTCCTCTGGAACTGTTCTGGAGTTCTTCAAGCTCTTAGAGTAATTCTGTAACATAGCTTACTTTCTTCTTTATTTTTGCTCCTTACGACACAAAATTTTGATAGGACATTCAACAAATACAGTGAATAATGTTGCAACACTTCACACCATTCAGCAAAAAGGACACTTCTGAGGAATCATTCAGAAATGTTATTTTAAACTTATCATTAGCAAATTCACATTTTATCACTTCAACAGATGGTCTAGAGAAGAGATGGAACTAACATGCTTAGTGGTGGGAAATGGATTACAACGCAAAAAAGATTTCCCGAAAATATTCACATCATACAAATTGCACGTTCTGTCTAACTGTAAAACCCAATAATTCGGCAAATGACAAGACATTTGGCAAACAAAAAGTAAAATCAACGTGGGCACGTATTTTATAGCTCCGGAAAATTTATTCACAATAAAATCGACTCTGTAGTCAAAGCTGCATTGAAAAGAAAATGGAGTAAGGTAGATACAGAGATAATGAGTTGATATTGGTAAAAACTGGCATAATTCCATGGCAATTTAATTAGTACGAAATGTAGTTTTGAATACTGTTGAGTAGGAGTTCCAAAATGTTCAGTGTTTGGTGGAATCTTTTCTCCTTCTGGTAAAAAGGACATCTGTTTACCAGATAGCTTTTCTTATCTGTCTTCCATTGTGCTGCAGGTTTTCAATAACGGTGTAATTTTGACATCATGCTTCAACAGTGACCAGAGCTATCTTAGCCAGCTTGGAATTCCTTAGGTGTACAGCTGACCAGCATACACAGTATTTCTTGCCATCCCACACTACATTTGGCCTTTAAACTCACTGTCAGGAAATCTGAAATTAATTATTTCACAGAGTTTTAAAGTCATGTGGGTCTACAAAATGAAAATCCGTGATGACATATGATGACTCACTGCACTGCATTTTATTATGCTTACATAGAGCAAAATACATTTTTTACTAAAACGCACTTTCAGAAGAATTTGATTAAAAGATTACTATTCACCACTTCTTCTGAATGCTTTTTTTCAGTGGTAGTGCTCATGTCATGCCTTGTTTCCATTTCAGATACATTCATTTTTATCTTCCAGACATTATTTCCTTTAAATTTTTTATCCACTACATTAGAGACCACTGCAGTTCGTACTTTTTGCTCCCAGTGAAGATACATGCATAAAATAATGAAGTTACCTGCCGAGTCTCATTTCTTTTCCTTTTCTTTAAATAACTAAGAAAGCATTTTGTTCATATCTGAAGTACTTTTGTGATTCTTTTGTGAATTTTAATGACCTTTCTTTTAATAAATATTCTTATGCCTAATTTGAGATTTACCAGCACCATATATGCAAATAAAATGTCCAACCAACTCCTATTCCCTAATCACCTTATTTTTACATGAAGCTTGAATACTTTCCTTCTACAGTAAAATCACTGCTTTGAGTTTTCTTACACACAAATTTTAGAGTTTTCCAAGATACAGCAAAGGTTTGTACTTACAAGACAAAGTATAGACTGTCATTCTTGTATCTAAAGGTCTCATTTGATCTCCTATGTGATCCAGATTACTGCATGTATGAATGTCCATCACTAAGCCTTATTCACCCTTATCACTTTGGTGACCTTCCAATCATCCCCACATTAATCTGTGGTCAACCAACAATCAACAAAACTGATCTTAACAGGTTATACCTTAACATTGATTCACAGAGAAACCCACTAGAGATAACAGTGAGCTCTCACTGTTATTCTTCAGCGCTACTTTTTTTATCATGATGTCATGCATTAGTCAGTGAAATTATAAATTGTACATACATTGTATTTATGCACTTATTATTAAATAACTGTCCATCAAAGGGCATCAGGCTTGTTTAAGAGAATTTTATAAAGCCAAAATGACTGATACTTTATTTCTATTCACTATCAATTGATCAATAACACGTTTTATTTTTCTCATGATTACTAACTGATTGACCATCCTATAATTACTTCATTCTGGTTGCTTCTTGAGCATTGACAACATGGTATTACTTAATTTCTCCAGAATTTTCTGAAAATCATCAGTAGAATGAGATCACCTGTTCTACAGCTTCCAGATGCAAAATATTTGAGTTTGTTGATTTTAAAATAGTTATTTTCCCTATATATTTTTAAATATTCTCCATAATTGCTAATATATATCTGATATTATTCAGCTTGAGTATGTGAATATGGATATATAATTCTTCTTTACTGAGTAGAAGAATCTATTCTAAAATGTTTTGTTTTTATACATTCTTAGTTTACTGTCTCAGTCTTTTACTTTATGCATATGCTTGCCATTTTGCCTGTACCTCAGGGTCACAGGATAATTAAAGTTGGAAGGGATCTCAGGAGGTCTGCAGTCCAACATCTTGCTTAAAGGAGCAATGTCAACTTCTTCTTACCCCAATATATATTTCTTTACTGTTATTACTGGACTTGTTCCGCAGCAGAGCCAGAGCAGACTCCTTGGATCCCAAAAGCAATCTCCACTACTTTTTGGATCTTTCATCCCTTTGACAACCTTTGCCATTTATGTAATTGAATCATACTCAAGGAAAGAAGGTATACAGAATTTTGCAGAATCATAGAATAGTTTGGGTTGAAAGAGACTTTAAAGACCATTTAGTTCCAGCCTCCTTGTCATGGGCAGAGACACTTTCCACTAGACCAGGTTACTAAAAGCCCCATCCAACCTGGCCTTGATCCACAGCTTCTCCTGGCAATCTGTTCAGAGCCTTGCCACCCTCATTTCTCCAACTTCTGCTTATATTTCACACGGTGAACTATGTTCTTATCTTTTAAATGGTAACCAGTTTGTCATTTAAGGGTAATTTCAATCACTGTTCACAGAATCACAGCATTGTGGAGGTTAGAATCCTCTGAAGATCACCTAGTCCAATTTCCTAGATTTCCTGAACGAAGATTACAACTCTTCTCAAACACAATCACTGTCCGTTACCCATAAGCAATCCAGTTTCAGATAACTACATGTGGACAAATTGCAAGGTGGTAATTGAGGAATTTGACCAGCCTATGTGTCAATAGGTCATTGGTATCTGCCTACATGCCCATTCGAACCTTGTGACAAAAGGGAGCTCACTGAGGGGTGATATATTTGCCATGTTTTTCAGGGATTAAACCAGATAGTAATGCATGGTAATACAAGCAATTATGGGACAGTTGATTCATTGTAAATTCATACCCTACCTTAGCCCACAGTAAGTATCTGATATGTTTCTGTCTTCAATTACTCTGCCTGATATTAATATGAAACTACACTTGGTTTCTTTTCAGAAAACATGCAAGATAAAAACTAAGGCAAAAAAAATATTTGATATTATTGGTTGCTCTGACAGTTTAAAATATTTTGGGATTTTTAGGCATGGTAGTTCAGATTCCAGTCTAACAGTCAACATGGAATGTAATGGTGTAGTACATGAGAAAAATTTAGTAGATCTGCCTAAAGTTGGGTGAAAACTCAGAGCAGTCTTTTTTAAGGTACTTTGTAGTTTCAGGGAAGAAGTGGTATAAACCAAGTACTCAGCTGCCATACACTTCAGGAAGGCAACAGGTTTTTGGGGGACAAAAGAGGAAATATGAAACTTTCACAGAGAGAGCTCACAGAATAATATAAATCATGAAGCATTAGATTTGTTCCACCAGGAATGTTTGTTTTTTCCATTTAACAAAGAATAAAGATTTACCTCCTTATGTATTTTCATAGAATCATAGAATGGCTTGTGTTGGAAGGAACCTTAAAAAGAACATTCAATTCCAACTCCCTGCCACTCACTGGCTCAGACTGCCCAGGGCCCGATCCAGCCTGGCCTTGAACTCCTTCGGGGATGGGGCATCCACAGCTTCTCTGGGCAGCCTGTTCCAGTGCCTCATCATCCTCTGAGTTAGAAATTTCCTCCTAACATCTAATATAAATCTCCTCTCTTTTAGTTTAAAACATTCCCCCTTGAACTACAACTATCAGACTGTGTAAAAACCCAGTCTCAATCCTGTTTATAAGCTCCTTCTAGGTATTGGAAGGCCACAGTGAGGTCACCCCAAAGCCTCTCTTCTCCAGGCTGAACAAGCCCAGCTCTCACAGCCTTTCATTGTAAGGAGAGGTGCTCCAGCCTTCTGACCATCTTTGTGGTCCTCCTCTGGACTCTGTCCAACAGCTCCACATCCCTCTGGTGTCAGGGGCCCCAGGCCTGGATGCAGCATTCCAGATGGGGCCTCACAAGGGCAGAGTAGAAGACAATCACCTCTCTCACCCTGCTGGCTACCCTTCTTTTCACATAACCCAGGATACTGTTGACATTCTGGGCTGCAAGCACACACTGCTGGCTCATGTCTAGCTTTTCATCTACCAGAAACCCCAGCTCCTTTGAATATGTTGTATTTGAAGGCTAAAGTGAATAATTACTATTCATAACCTGATAAGTTTTTCTAATTTAACTTCTATTATCTTATCATTTATTTTTTGGAATTAATAACATTGGTGATTAAGACAACTTTTACTTGTAAACTCTCTTTCTAAGGCATCTTGAAAGTATTGTTTGGCAGTTCTATGTGAAGGAGTTAGTAGAAAGGCTTGAGACTTGCCTGTATTGGTTAGTGGCTTTATAAGTAGGAGTACCTGTAAACACTAAGGATTTATGTTTTATCTCTGTTCAAATGATAAATGATAAATGATAGAGATCGTCTGCTGAAACCGCCTTTAATATCTGTGGGATAGTTTTCTTTTACATCACTCATTGATAGGTCAGATTAAACGCTAATTCAAACATATCCCAGTCATCTCCTCTGCTAGCTCAATCCTCAGTATTTGCTGATGACTTATTCAACACCCAGCCTATCTTCAGAGGGTTCAGTGTTTTCTTAACATAAAGTGGAATTTCAGATACTAGTTATAAACCAGTCTACATAAGCATACTCTACAGCTTCCTTTGGCAACATCAGCACAGGGAATCCTTAACTGAGAATGAAGCCAAGTGCTAATGTCCTACTGAGTGGCTACTGTTGCTAATAATCAAATTCTCCTCCTCTGGAGGAACTGGCTGGCATAGGTGAGATCAAAATGTTAACCACTTTGCCTTACCTACCTGAGATGGTACTTCTTTTTTGACAGATAGGGTATTACAAGTTTCAAGATCACTTAAGGTCCCCTGAGGTCTCTTAATCTTTCAATTTCAGCATTTCCAGGGCATGAGGTAAAAAAAAAAATGGACAGCTGAAATGTTTTTCCCCTAGACAGCATCAGAAATCTGCACTGCCACGATGGGTCCTTTTCCTTTGTTCCTCTACTTTTCTCTCTGGAGAGAAATCCTCTTGTGATGAAATCCTGTAAGTACTGAATAACTTGTTGCAGACCCTAATATCTCAGTTGGCCTTCTCATGTCTGCCCACAAATGGGACGCACAGTAGGAGCACTGGTAAACACTACATGTGGGGTGTAATCTGGCTAGCTCAGTTAACCCTAGCACTGATAACTAATATCAGCAGTAGCAGGAGTTATGCAGTGAAAACAAATACATTGATTATTTGCTCACTCTGTGCTGCCCATGTCTTAACAGCTAATTTTACCTCTGCTTATTAAATTAAAGCTAAGTCATGCATGTCTATTCAATGCTGCTTACACTTCCACTGAAAGCAGGGAGGACAAAACTTTCTCATTTCTTTTTATCAGCGCAATGTGTCTGGACATTTGCTAATTGTTAATTTTAACTCTGAGACCTTCCATTAAATCATTCTTGGCGACGGATTCCTTTTTGCTATTTATCTATGGGTTACTTTCTGAATAACCTTTCTTGAGAAACCTTGGGAGGAGGTGTTGCTTCAGTGAGTTAACAGGAGTACATTTTGCTTCCCAGGCAATGGTTCCTTTCCTAACTTCCTGCTGCTTTCATATCCCACCAATGAGAGAAGCATGCAGCTTGGCATGCAAGATTTGGTTCCTAAGGAAGTAACCTGATTTTTTTCATTATCTGCATTTCTGCAAACCTGTCAGGACAGAATAGAGGAACTGGCTCTGTAAAAAATCAGGATCATATCTTAAGTCACAGTCAGATTTCCATGGAACAAGCAATACTTTTTATCAGTCTATTTAGAATATACAGTGTCATATATCATAGGTATTCCTTAAAAATGCTATTTGGGTACCAAAAGCAACAGTGAGAGCACGGAGAATCATGTGGGATAGTGCACAGCCTCACAGCTCAACAGTTCCGGGTTGAGTGTGGGAGTCCACATTGCTCTCTGTTGCTGCCCTTGGACTGCTTTCAATAACCAGTTTAGCTCATTTAAGATGAGCTAAAATTAAGAGCTCTAACAAGGATGTCCTGAGGTGGATGTTTTGGCTCTCTTGCTGCTCTTTATACCTGTGATAAAAATCAGTTACATATTTATTCCTAGTAATAAGATCTTAAAAGGCACCTCACTTTTGGCAGGCTTAGTTTATTTTTTTTCCTTTTAAGAATCTCCTGAGGCTCAGTTCTGGGCAATCTGCCTAGCAGCAGCTTCCACTATCTTCATTTCATTGTGTCACCATGAACCACATTTTCATCTGTAAGAATCAGGCGTTTTTGTGGGAACATATAATCCAGAATCATTATTTCAACCCTTTCTAATAAGTTGCTACTGGAGACCAGACTTTTTACTTGAGCTTGTATTTTAATGCTTTACAGAAACAGCATCTGAAGCAATTTTTCATCTTCAGTTCCTGTTTCTTTTGTTGGAGTATTTTAATTCCAGCAGTGTCAATACACTCAATACTTGATATTTCAAACCCTATAGTTCTTCACAGTTTACATGGTCTCATATTATGAAAATAAAAATGCTCTTTATTTCTGTTTAATGGAAGGTATTCCAGAAATAGTCAATTATGCTTTTAGTTCCCTTAAATGCTTACTCTCCAGTTGATCAGTTTTCTTTTTTCTTTAAAAATAACTAGAAAAATAAGTCTTACTTTAAAATCTACCACACTTAAAAACTTAAAGAGAAACTATTTATTAACGTTCTTTTCAACTGCAACCAAACGACAGATTTACAGCTCAAGGTAGCTATTGATTATTTTGAAGAAAATAAATTAAAAAAAAAATAACTGCACAGCAGACAAAATGAATGAAAAATGTTTATACACTCTGTGCATGTTGTAGAGTGAAATGATGAGATTATTTGGCTGTGCTGAGCATTAAAAACCAACATACATTACCTCAGTTTAAGCAGTAGTCACAAGCAAGTATTTTTCTGAAACAGCCTCACAGAGTTTGTTTCAGAATAGTTTGCTCTCTGCCAAGGTCTGATTAATCTGTATTCAGTTTATGATTAGAAATAACAGGGTCCACTTTCTTAACCATACTAATGAGTAGTAATTACTGTGTACCTCCACAGAATGCTCAAGATGTTATCATCAAGATGATGCAACACAAACCTGACCTATCTGCATGGCACTTGAATCTTTACAAATAATATTCATTCAGTTTTAATCCCACATAATTTTTTTACCAAACTCTCCAAATTTTTTAATGTTTTTCTGAAGCTTTCCAATTTGTAAATGCCTTGTAAATGTGGTTAAGAGGAGCAGCACTAATCTTTTTTATGCAGTCTATCTAGGGCTTTTAAGAAGTGGGAAATAGGCAAGTCTGATCTCTCTGCTAGTCTTGGCAGCAAAGGAATTTGTGTCCCCGCTGTTCTGGGTAAAATGACATGCTTCTCTGGTAGTAGATCATTATTTTGCCATGGACTTATAGTTTATGTATGCTCATAGTTCATCTACCACATCAAAATCCTATTGAAGTGAGCAGATAAACTTTTAGCCTAGTTGGAGCCTCCCACAAATGTGAGACAAATGCCAAATGCTGTGTGTTGTTAATATTTGAGTTGTTTTCACATGATTATTGCCAAACACACTGTGAACTTCGAAGATGGGAATGAATTTATTCATTACCAGGGATAGGAGACGGTTTTGAGAGTAAACTGGCCTGAATGTTTTGATCATATTACTAAGAGACAAGAGGTTAACCAGTCTGAGAAAATCACTTCATCCCGCTGCCAGAAGATACATTCCTTGTAAAACAGAATAAAATATTTGAGCTGCATCATTTCAGCTGAGCATCCGATGCTCACTGGGATTTAAGAGGTACCCTACATTCTTCATCTGTGTTACAAAAGTAGCGACCTCCAACAGAAGAGCAAGAAAATAAGTAAGGGGTGAAAAGCAATATCTATGAGAGCTTGTCTGTCAGAGTACTTAATTGCTTAAAATGGTGATTTGGGATGGCCGTTATGACACATGTACACCCTTGTGTAACATCATCTATACTTCCCTTGCAATATTATTGATTACCCGCTTAGTTCTTCCTTTTGAATGATTCTTCTTTTTTAAAAAAATCATTTTCTTTTCTGTTTTGTATCCACCTAAGTTTGTTATATCTTGCTTCTGTTCCAACTCCTCCCATTCACTTCCAGTTTTGCTAATATTTTATTTACTACCTTCTTAAGGTCACCAGTAAGGATAAAGACTGGTCAGAATACAATCTCTATAGCAAAATATTACATTGTTTGGAAGCATAGACAATTCAGAAGTAAATTTTGAATCCTATTTCTTCCAGTCATGAGGGGACACTACATTCCAGTACAAATATATTATTATTTATGTAATTATGACAATAACTTCATTTGCATGCTTCTAATAGTATCTTTCACACGCAGATCTACTGTAATTAAAAATGCATTATTATAATCACTTTTCATAGATAAGGAAGAGGAGAGAAAGCAAAGCCCAGAGTCTTAGCAAAATGTCACTTAGACAGTAGAAGACTCATAAAGAAAAGGCAAGGTAATAAGAAGTTTTTCATCAGCTTGGTTTTTATAAAATTGTTGAAGGATGCTGGGAAAAGTGACAGTAGGCAAGTCACATGCGGCATAGATATGGCCAGGTCCTTAGTCCTGAGGGGCACAGGAAGTGCTCTGATCTGCTGGATTTACAGTATCTGATGGCCTGATCCTATTTAGGTTTGTTGGACATTATTTGTATCTTCTTGGTGCTGCTGAAAGAGCCTTGCTGTGCTGTCATCCGCAAAGACCTCCTAACTCTCTTTATCTACTCATCTACTCTTTTTTTCTAGCAGATGATTTCTGGAAGACCAATCCACCCACTGCATTTTTTATCCCCCCCCCCCCCTCTTTTTTTCTTCTGGTATTAAATATCATAATTTTGGTGGGCTTGTAGGAGCAGTGTATGAAGTTAGTGTGATATGAACTGAATTCTTGGTTAAATATTTAAAAACACTTCATGTTCTTCCAGTTATAAGCAACTGAAAAATTTAGGTTATCTGAATCTAGATTTTGCCATCACTTTTTCAGGACAGGTCAAAATTATATATGGTATCTATTTTTGTTTTCACTGGCTGTGGTAAAGGAGTTATCAAAGGAGTCTTCTAACAACTATAACTGTGTCTGCAACTATTCAATCTGCAGATGTGGTGCTATAACACTGGTAGGTAGCTGAGTTCCACCATGTTGTCCTCTCACTCCCTCTCCTCAACAGAGCAGGGGGAGAAAATACAATGAGAAAAAGCTTGTAGACTGAGATAAAGTAACTGGGAGAAGTAACAGGAAAAATATGGATTGGACAATGCCAAAGAGTGCAGAAATTATGGAGTTGTTTTGTAATGTAGTGAAGGGATAAGAGGTGGAAGTAAATTGTTCATGTTCACTGGTGTTGTGATGAAGTTACGTTGACTGTGCTAAGGGAAATTCTTTCTATTGCTGTTAAGTAAAGTTTGTGAAGATTTTGAGATGAATGTCGATGAATCTGTATTTTAATGATAATACTTACATATGTTTTTCACAAAGGGGATGGATGGAATGTGTAAGGTTTATGTCACAAGATTTTGGTAGCAGGGGGGCTGCAGGGGTGGCCTCTGTGAGCAGAGCCCAGCGCCCAGCAGCTACTCCATGTCAGATCAGAGCTCCCATAAAGGAGCCCATCCACTGCATCATGTCCTGAAGACATGAGAGAAGAGGCCTAGTTCATGTTATGGAGCTGCATCTTCACGGGATTAAGCTATGAGTTGGAGTTAATAGCACTTATACAAACTGATGAATTAGCCGAAAGAAGTCAGTCTCATTTTCTGTGCAGGGTCCTATGACCAGACAATAAACAGATGTAGTTTGTTATTGATATTTTTGTTTTAAACATCAAAACAAGAATTGTCTGATACCATATCCATATGTCATATTACATCTATGTTGAGATGTCTGTTACACCTCTTTTGAAAGGTGTATGTTAAAATGACTGGTGAATATTGTTGCGTTATAGCCACCTACAGTTTCAGATACTCTAATAATGCACTGAACAATGGTAACATAATAACTTCAGGCCTTAATCTGACATCACGAACGAGTGCATTTTTCAATCATGTATGTTCTTAAATATACTCCTTTGTTAAAAATTAGTTACACTCACTTTCTTTCTTATATTCCAGGTACTTTCTCCAAAACCAAACAACAGCAAAGTCTCAAGTCAGTCAACCACACGGAAAGAAGTGAAGAACAGATAGGAAGTTCAGCAAACTGAAGTCTCATATTACCTCAACTGGAAGACACTTGTACATCAGGCCTCTCTGCTCCCCACTCTTATTTTTGTTAGAAAATAAGTTGCAGTGTCTTGGGACTTTCTAACAGAGAGGTGAAAATAGATCAGCTTTTCTCTAATCTAGCTTAAACTAGTCATACCAAAATCAAAAGCAGTCCAGTGGCTTTGCAGAGGAATGCTATGCACAAGCTAGTCTGTGCTTCTTCTGAGGCAGTTTTCAGAAGACCATTCTACTACAATCATGTTTTTTTCTGAAATGGACCTACTCTGCGTCCAAATGGAGCAGAATATGGACAGAAAAATTGTAGCTTGTAGCTGTCTGGCTGACCCCTCATGCCAAGGCTTTAACCACAGAATTAGTAACCAGGTAGTCAGCATTGAGTTTTACAGGTCAAAACTCACTTTTCAAATTTCAGTAAGGAACTAACTAGCATCCAAAGAAGTTTGTTAAGTTTTATTGCAGTTAATATATAATATCTGAAATTTTTAGAAACGTTCAAGTATGCAGTTATGTATAACATACTGCATTAAACATAGCAGCCGTACCATGTTTAGCTGCTAGAATATGGACAAACCAAAGTAGAGCCCTTTCCTGAAAATTTCCTACATATGCATCCAGACACACAAATGTGTTTAATTCTGTTCTTTTTACACAGACTTTCAACAGAACCTGAGAATCCAGCATTACCCAAAGTTCTGAACCTGCACAACAATTATTCACACTATTTCTCAATTTTGTTCTTTTCCAGTTATTTCCAGCCCACATGAATCTGTAACTCAGTCTGGTCAAATATGAAGCCGCTCAACAGCACGAGCTGGATCTGATGAAATAGATATGCGCAGATGGATATTATCCTCCCACTGAAGGTACCACAACTCACATATCATCACTGATTTCCTCTGTGGCCTCATACACACATTGTATTAGACACAGAACAAAATACAGAACTCCACTTGAAAAGTCATCCAAGGCAGATTAATAATTATCCAATATACAGCTGAGTAATCACCTAATATTTGTTGTAGTTAGTGACAACCTGTAGAAGAGGATATTATAATGGCTTTATAATTATCACTGTTTGAAGTGGGTATGTGTAATAATGCACTTTTTCTCAGAGATTATTGCAGCCAGTGATTACCAAATAAATTCTCAAATAAGAAAGTTCTTAAAGTGCTGGAATTGTTATCAGGATCTCTGGGAATGAGATCTCAATGTCTTTTGAACATCCTGTATGACAGGAGATACACTGTTCATTTTCTCATGTCTTAGTTTTCCAGTATAAATTGTGGGTAATAACTCTCAGCTTTACATAGGTGTTGAAAACAAAATCTCAGATATTTTCAAGGTCTTCTCATGAGATAGCAATGCATAGAAAAGCATCTGAAAACAAACTGTCATTGACAGGATAAGAATGCATGTTTGGCCTGTGCAGCAATTCATCATTGTGATAAACAGGCTGCCTTTTTATTTCCAAGGGAATAAGTTAAGATCTGGAGGTGGGCAAGAAACTTAATTAAATCCATTCCACCTACAGCTTGAAAACAAAACACAGTGAAAAGGTTCATGAAGACAGAAGGCTATTAACAAATTAAGTTAGGAGATGTAGCAGAGGACAGGATGAGGAGAAGCAAGCAGTTTAGAAAGGATTCACTTTGCCTTATTTAATTGACAGTGAGTTTCTCATTTAGACAAAAATAAACGTAGACATTTCCTCAACAATCAACAGAGAGAAACAAATATTCTTCCTGAATGTCCCTTATTGCATCTGCAGGCTGGGAGGATGTAGGATTAGGCAGCCTCCCCTGCAATGGCTGCAAAGGGAACACGGATCGCTAGCCTTGACTAGCTATATGCCTTTTAGATAGCTCAAAGGAGGTGAATTAACCCTGCCCTTCCGGTTCTTATGTTTTTAAGTGGCCAAAAGCTTAATGCTAGCAGTTATTTCAAATTGCAATAACAAACAATTAGACATTGCACCACCAAATGAGTAAAGATATGTCCCAAATTTATTTACTATAGAAACAGTATAATTAATCCCATCTTCAACATGGCTCTTTCTTGTGCAATGTCTAGCTGTTTCCTGGCAAGTAGCAAAGGTTTACATCCAGATTAAGTAACTTGTTTGACAGAGTAGGAGCTTTATTTGACTAGCACATAAGGAACAAAACAAAGAGAAGAATAAAGAAGGAACAAAAAATGGAAGAACAAAAAACTAAGATTTATATAAGGTGTAAGAAGACTCATCAGAAATATTTATCTGATTTCCCAGGAAGCAGGTGCTTTGAAGAAACAAAACTGAAAGAAACTTTGGAAGAGAAGACCCGTATTTTCCAAGCAATAAGGAATGCTGAACACCATGGATGTCTCTCCCGAGACTTATGGATTCACACAGTTCAAGGTGGAAAGGACCATTGGATTATCCAGACTGATCTCTTCTTAGCACAGCTTAGAAATTTTTACGTAGTAGCCCTGAATATTGATCTGAAGAAATTATGCTTAAATATAACATCTTACTTTGAGATTTCTCTTGGAGATGCAAAAAGCAGAATGAATGTGTTTCATTCCAGAGCTTCTCCAATTCTTTTCCTATTTCTCAGCTGTTTTTTTCTCCACTCCTGTGCCTCCTTTTCTCTGTTACAGTCTCCTCCCAAATAGAGAACCTCTCTCTAATTTCTTTTTCTCCATTGGGTCCAGTTTTGATAAGTCTGTATTCAGGTCTGCTACATCTGGTACTGTTATGTAAGAGATCTCATACGTGGTCTTATTCCTAACACAGTTATATACATGCTTTTTGTCATGTAGGATCACTCTTCACAGAAGGTACCCTTTCCAAAATATTCCCCTTCAAATACCTGTGAAGTTTTTTTCCATTTATTTCTTACGTAATTACCCTGTAAACACATACTATTAAAAATACAGCACAGTTAGAACCAGTCCCTAAAGTATTCTTCTGAAATGAATAGTGCAAAAAATTCTTACTAACTATCCCTTTTGGGATTCGTTGATTGAATCTTTTTCTAAATTGGTATTTCTGCACATTTTACTGACTTTCAGTACAACACGGTACCTATCAGACAACACACAGAAGGCATATAAATATGTATAAGCAGTTAAATAATGGTTCTGCCAGCAATCCAAACACCACACATTTTATATTTCACTGTAGGGTGCTATATGGAAGCTTATTTTCCTTTTTTTTCTATTGTAAGGAAAGCCTTACAGCCTTTCTTTTCCTCATCTTCTGTCTTTGCTGCTTCCTCCCCACCCCAAGAGGTCAACACATCTTCACTCTCATATTCACTTTGTCTTTGCTAAGATTCTTTCTACACAGTATTCTAACTTCTACAGAACTCAAATGACCTCCCTTAGAATGAGGTAACTCATTTCCTAAGACCCAATCAAAACTCCTGCTAATAGAATAATGTGACTGTGAACTTGAGTAAAAACAGATCCAGACTGGACTCACGTGACTTGTGCAGTGTCTTTGAGTTGTCATAATGTTCAGATTCCAGTGGAATATTAGAGCTCCAAGACAACCACACCACCTCTAAATCCACCAAAAATGTATACACGCAACGAGGAGTAAGGTAGTGTAGGACAAAACCATCACCTTGCTTCTCAGATAAAAGTTTTAACTCCTCAGTACTCGGGAGAAAAACAGGCATGCCCACAGAACAATCCAGTACATTCTAAAATAGGTGCTTGGACAGAATTTCTCCCTTGAAATGTCTCTTTTCTTTCAGTGCTGAGTGAACTTGTATTGATACATAAGGCAAGATGCTTGTGTTTTACATGAGTGCAAGATGACTAAATTCCAATTAAAATCTTGTTTAGGTATTATATTATTAACACTACATGCGCTCTCTAAGGAAAGCTAACGTTAAATGTTAACTACTAAGTTATTAAATTAATATGGCATCTATATATGTACATAGAGAGAATACGTCTCGGCTGCAGGGAAACACCCCCGGGGCGGGTAACGGCCCCACCGCGAGCCTGGGCTCTCATTGCGCGCCAGCGCACAACCTCCCACCCCTCCTTCACGAGGCACCAATAGAGAAGCCGGTGAGGAGCCGTGACTGCTGTGGGGGCGGGACCACCGTGCCTCTTCTCCAATAGAAAGGCGAGTTCCTCTTTTTTTTTTTTTTTTTTAAACTCTCTCGGCCAATCAGCGCTGGCTTTGGGTGGGGGGGGATTTTCAAACTGGGAGAGGCGCGCGGCCAGCTTTGGTCCGGTCTGAGCGCGGCCTAGTCCTGGCCCGAGCTGGCGGCGGCGAGCGCGGAGCTGTGGTGAGTCCCGAGTCTGGGGCGGTGTCTCCGGCCGTAGGGTTCCGAGGACCCCAGCTTTAGTGCAGGCCTTGGGCCGCCTGCAGCCGGGCTGCCCACCGGGCTGGCCTCCCGCCGGCCCCGCCCTCGGCTCTGTGCCGCGGGCAGGAGGTGAGTGCTGCCCCGTGGTCTCGAGGAGCGGTGTCCTGGGGCTCCGCTGGGTCTGTGCTGCCTCTGGTAGTGGGGCAGCACGAGGGCAGCGGTGGGCGGGGATGCCCGCGGCTTCCTAGGAGCATTGTACTAGCCCATGCCAATAGTTGGGCGGACGTGGTGGGGCCTATGGGCGAGGAGGGGAAGAAGAGAGGGATCTTGGTGTGTGCTCAGTTCAGCTCTGGCTGGCGCTGGTGGGAAAGCCATGGCTCCTCCTAAAGGGGTATCCTGGGTTATGTCAGGGCATACTGTTGCTGCTTGGCTGGCTGCATCCGTGAACTGAAAGCTCCGCCTCGGTGCCTTTGTTGCTGGTCCCTTCTCCCCTTCCTGCTGGGAGCTTTCACACACCATGCAGGTTTCAGGTTGGTTGTGCTGTAGCAGCAGCACACTGATCACTGTGTTGAGTGCTTCCATGACTAGCACTGTCCCATATCTTCCTGAATCCTGTTGTGTTTTGTAGCCAATAATTTCTGTATTTCCTATTTGGAGTTAACGTTGCTAGTTCTTTCTTTGAGTGGTGATTTTTTTAAAGGTTGGTTTCTCTTTCAGGAAGTTATGATTTAGGCTTCAGTGTTTATTAATGAAGGCAAACAATGATTATATACATACATACTTTTTCTTACACCTGTGGTGAAACTTCGTTACTATGTTTTTCTGTACTCCTTGTGGTGAGGCCTCATCTCAAGTACTGCGTTCAGTTTTGGGCTGCTCATTTCAAGGAAGACATCGAGGCCCTGGAGCATGCCTAGAGAAAGAGCAACAAACCTGGTGTCTGGAACACAAGCTTTTTGGGGAGTGGCTGAGGGAACTGGGATTGTTTAGTCTGGAAAACAGGAAGTTCAGGGGAGGCCGTATCGCTCTACAATTACCTGAGAGCAGTCTGTGGTGAGGTGGAGGTCAGCCTCTTCTCCCGTGTAACTAACAGTAGGACAAAAGGTAAGGGGCATAAGCAGTGCTAAGGGAGGTTCAGGTTAGAGATTAGGAAACACTTCTCATAGTGGTAGTGTATTGGAACAGGCTGCTCAAGGAAGTGGTGGAGTCATTGTCCCTGGAGGTGTTCAAGAGAAGAGTAGATGTAGTGCTGAGGTACATGGTTTAGTGGGTGTGGTGGTGTGTAGACAATTGGACTAAATAGATTATCTTGGAGGTCTCTTCTAACCTTAATGATTCTGTTATTCTATTTTGGGGAAAATAGTGTCTAGGTGAAGGAGACACTTGGTGGCTACGCTAGGGAATAGGCTAGAAGCGAGTTATTGGGTTTATCTAGTTGGACAGCTAACATAATCTTGTGACAGTTTTTGTGATCAGGGTGTCATGCAGGACGTGAATGGAGCTGAAGCTGGGGAGGATTTGTAGGGTTAATGTGACTTGTTGGATAGCAGGTTTTGTTCCACAAGCCGTTACCAGTTAAGGTTACTGCTTTCTAAGAACATCTTTTAAAATCTGTCCAGGGTAACAAAAGTCACAGAATTTCTTTCATATTACTATAATTGCAATTTGCTCTTCTGACTTTAACCTAAAAACCTGTAATTTTTTTTAGCAAGAACGTTCTCGGCTTTCCTGACTTCCTATGTTCTTTAAACAAAATTGGTAGTTTGTAAGCTTGTGTCTGTTCCTTCAGAGTTATAATAAAGACTGGTTTCTGCTGCAGTACCTGCAGACTTAGTGGATAAATGACAGATAATGCCAAGCATTTCTGATGATTGACCACGTGTTGTTACATGCTTCTGTTCTTCCTTGCCTTGAACACAAATGGCAGGGTCTTGAGAGCAGGAACGTTTATACACTTGCATAATAGATTCTTACATTCAGGAAGTGTCTATAGTAGTACTGAAGTGTTTAAGCAATGTTGATATAGTCTCCCTTGTAAAGGATTACAGGGATAGCTCTGCTTCCTGTAATGGCCATGACTTTCTGTCCTACCAAAAAGTGTGTGCTTAAGCAATGAGTAACTTTGAAATATTGAAGAGAATGCATGAACAAAATAATGCAAATGCTGTAAAAGATGAAGGTTATGTTCCATTCTCCCTTGTTTGTGTGTGATTTTTCTGCATGTATAGAAGGCAAGATAGCTTAAACGCAAGGGGAAAAGTGGAAAAGTGCCAGAAAAACAAAGAAGTTCCTGATTTGGTGATGTAGGTGGCACTTTTCCTCTTCTGCACAAAGCATTAAACTTTGTTATTTCACCATATACTATCTTTGTAGAAGTTTTAATTGGGCTATAGGAACAGAGCTAGACATAAGTTTAATATTATAGCTGTCACCACAGTAGTTTGGGAGCATAAGAAAAATCTAGGTAATGGGATGGCATAAGTATCTTTTAGTAAACTGGCTGATTTTTTTTTTTTTTTGGAGGAAAACAGCCAGGTAGGCTCTTGGGCACTTGCTTAAAATTTTGGCTGCCTTCTGCAACCCCTTGGATAAGGAGTTGTATTTCAGTAGATTCCAGGAGCAGGAAGAGTATGTCTTTTTTAATTATTGAACAACAACAACAAAATATTTCCATACTCTGTGTTTCCATTTGAGGATAAAATGCATCTTGACTTGTTCAGAATCATTGTAGCGTATCAGAACTATAAACATCATGACACTGCAAATCCATAATTTCATCTCAGAATACTGTTATTTCTCTTTATTACCAATGAGTTTATTGGGTCTATTGCACATGGAATCCTATGACTAACCCATATGGCCACTTCATCCTTTTGCAATTGAGTACACATATAATTGTACGTTGACATTTTAAGTCTTTGCTGTCTTGTTAAATTTTGAAGATACTTCACATAAATTCATGGCAAATACTTTCTTAGAAAATAATCATGTAGCAGATTTAGCCAATGCAAGACTCTGAATGCTTGCTTGTGATTGGACTGTGGCATGAGTGGAAGAGTGGTTGTGAGTCATGACAATACACAGATGACTATGCTCTTAATATATTTTCATCTATAAATTTCACGACCAGCAGGCACATTTAGAAGCATCTGCTTATAGTCCAAAAGTAATTCCTGAGCTTTTTTTGGTGCTGGTTAGTAATTAGGAATACTTTTATCTGTTTGTTTTAATGAAAACTCTGTTTTTGTGATGCTGTGAATATTCAGGAAGCTTACATAGCTTGATAGTTATGTACTTCTCAATATCTAATCGCTCAATTTTTGATACTCAGGAACTTCTTCAGGATGAAGGACTACATTTCTTGCTGTTGCTGGATTCTTGGGATCATCTGAAGTAATCTGACCCTCATCCACTTCAACTTTTTGACGGAGCATATCAGTTCCTCAGAAGTTTTCTCCGTATTGTACATATTGAACCTTTGGGAGTTAAGAAACCACATATCAGAAATGTAAGTTTGGTACCTGACTTAAGATCAGGTTTTTGCAGAAAATTACTATTTTTTTTGTCTGCTACTTATGAAGCTTGTCACTGGAAAAATAAAACCTTAGTGTAGATGAGGAAAACATAAATACAGTGTTTAAAAAAAATCTATCTGGGAATCATTAGCACTTATAGTTTTAATGAAAAATCACAGTACTAGAACATACGAGGTAAATTTCTTTTGATGTACTTGGTGTTTAAAATTGCCTAAGGCTTAGCTTCAGGAAGTTGACTTCATCCATACTCTTAATGGGTACAGCTCGAGGATTGATCTTAAGGAATGTTTTCAACTCTGTAGAGGATGTCTGGAGCTTGTTAGTTTCTGTAGCCACCTCTCTTGTATTAATTAGGAGCAAAACTGCAACAGGCACCAAAATCTTAATGGGAGATTATGGTTTTTATTCCCATGAAGTAATTAAGTATCATCTTTGGAATGGCGTGTGAACAGTCTTTGCCATGGTAATTACCTCTGTGATTTTTAGCAATGTGATTTCTAAAAGATGGGATTGTTTATAGAGACTGTCTCAAAACAGCTGAAGATGATTCTTCTCTATGCACTTTAGGGAGGAATATGTGTTAAAGAAAGTAATTATTTTTTTATTTAAAAATAGATCTTAACGTACTTCCGTTTTGAAGGGAAATGGGGGGGGGAAACTCTTCTAGTCTCAGCTCACTGAAAGATTATTTTTCAGATAGCGTTGATTGATACGTTGTCTCTAGCTTTCATAGTTCTTTCTGTGTAGTTCTTGATTATGACCCTGAAAGATATATTTGCTTCTGCTTAATACCACTGAAAATAATTATTTTTGTTAAGAAAGGAAGGAATCATTTATAGAACTTAGTGGATTTTCTTGCTATTCTACTAAGATGATATAAAGTGAGCGTCTTTAACACTTAACATTTGGCAGACCTTGTCAGACTAAGTCTTGGACTTTATGTAGTAGGTTCAAAACAATATTTCTAAAATAACTTTTATGTAGATTGGAGCATACTTTACATTCTTGATGGCTATTTGTAGTACAGGAAGGACATAAATTATGGCAGCTTCTGCTGTGTAAACAAGTTCTGTAAGCATAATGAACCTTCTGGTTGGTGGTCTCTGCTTGGGAGAAGCTGAGTCTGCTGCTTTCAAAGAACTGCAAGCTTTGGATGATAACTGCTCTAAAAATTAATTTTGAGACTTCTGGAAGTGAGTGCAAGCCTTATCTTTTAGTAAGTGGGATTAGATTGATGAAGTTGTTTTATTCCATTCGGTTGCTTTTCCATAATTAATCTAAAATAGATCTTATTTCTCCCTTTAAGCAGCTTTTCATTGACTTGTTATACTTTAAGTGCAAATGTTCCATAATACTTATTACAAGCAATGCAGTATAGTAATTTGTTACATCTTATTTACTGGTTCACCTGTATTCACTACATTCACTGTTTGTGTAATCTCTTAGAATTCTTTTGGAGAGAGGCCTAGGATGTATAATCTGCAGCAGGAAAACTTACTGTGGAAATGAGGAAACGCTTCATTTGGTTTAGAAGCTCAATAGTGTAAATAAATGCAGCATACTTTTCAATTGTGTGCTTCTTTAAGGAAGAATATTAAAATTGAGACATAACTGACACAAATATATAGATATTTTCAAGAGTGTGTCTTGCCACCCAACTGTATATGTGTTAAATACAAAAAAGTCCTGCCCATGCAGGGAAGAAGTAATGCTGAAGGATGAGTTATAAGTCTCAAGACATTCAGAGATGCTTACTACTTCTACAGTAAGATATACCTGAGTTGGGAAAGGAGAAAAATGAGAATTGCTACAATTTCTAATTCATAGTATCAAACCTTTTCTGTGTTTAAAAAAAAAAAAAGTTTGCATTTGGTAGAGCTGTGGGAGGATTGACGCATCTAAGGTGTAGCCTAACCCATCCTTACAGGTGTCATCAAATGGAAATCCCTTCTTCCTTCCTTTCCTTTTTCTTTTCCATATGATGAGACAGTTAAGCAGAAATGCCAAGGTAGTAGTGAATAATATAAAAATATGTATATATTACAAATCCTATCCCTATTTTTAATGTAGTATTAATTTTTTTGTGCAGTTTCTCTCTGAGCCAGGTCACCATGAGGTCTGATAAGTCCTTGTTCCATTACTGTTTGTTTGAGAGATGTGGCAGAATGTGTGGATAGAAGTAGAAATGCTTCTTAGCAATGTGAAACTGTGGATTTAGGTTGTGGGTTAATAAAAGAATCCTATGTGTTCAGGTACTACTTTTCCACCCGTACTTTATTTAAACACTTAAGACACTGGACATTGGAAAGGGCAGCTGTGATACATGGACTAACATCTGGGCAGATCAGTTAAGTGTACTGATTCCTTTTGCTTACTGAAGTTGACTTCTGTTAAGAGGTTTACTTGTGTAACTAAATTGACCAAGTCTTATTAGAATAGCTATTTAATGTGGTGAGTCTCAATTTGCAAAATATAAGTGAGAGACTCTCCTCTGTTAATTCCAATTAATGCTAGTTGCAACTGGGCTGTTCAGTAACTTCCCTGGTTTCACCTTCTGTCTGCAGATGGAGGAGGAGGAGGATCTAAGTGAAAGAGGATTGCCACGAATTGCTTCAATCATGAGTAGAGTTAGAGACTTGAAAAACAAATACAGAAATGAAGACAATATCACAGATGAACTGAACTCTACTAAAATATCAGCTGATACAACAGGTACGTGTTTTTAACCTCTATTTTCAGTTATGCAACTGAAGGAGGAAAGAACTATTAACCAAAAGGGTTTAAGGTGTAGTGTTTCTTCAGTGTTAATGACCATGAAGTACATTTAATCTCCTTACTTTTAAAAATATGCTAGTGAGGGGGAACAAAACAAAAACCCCGTAACGCTAGTATTGCAAGAAACCTTTCTACTCACATTGGCTGCAGTTTTAACCTGCTTTGTTATTTTTCTATCAGATAACTCTGGAACTGTTAATCAAATAATGATGACAACAAATAATCCAGAAGATTGGCTATGTTTTTTGCTTCGGCTGGAGAAAAAGGGTATTCCTCAGATGGATCTTAGCATACTGAATAGACTCATTGGTCGCTACAGTCAAGCAGTAACTGCATTACCTGCAGAAAAGCATAGTGAAGATGAGAACTATGCTCGCATCCTTGTGAGATTTGCTGAGTTGAAAGCGTAAGTACAAATCTTCAATTTTCAATATAAGAACTCTCAGCAATGACTTCTGGATTTTAATGGTGATAAAATAGTGTGGTGTTTTCTTGTTAGCGAATCCGTGAAGCTGAGCAGCTTTGGCTACTCCATAGTGCTTGCATCTGTTGTATTTGCTAATGAAAAATGATTCTTCAGAGCAATTTGATTTAGAGATGTTGACGCTTTTCTTTCTGGACAGTGTATGTGAAGTTCATTGGGGAAAAATAGCATATGACACCTCTTTCTAATTTAAACTTTATGCTTTAGATCAAAAGAAGTTGTGTGAGTGAAATTTGATATAAAACTCTAATACGGATTGTAGTTTAGCAAAGGTTAAACTGTATACATTCTAAGTTCAGGGTTATTTCTTTGTTGGCTCCTGAAAGCGTCCTACTGTGACTGTGTGGTAGACAGATTGCTATTATCTAATTCATCCAGGCAAACTTCAGTGGTCTCCCATTGCCTATTCTTCCTCCTCCCTTGCTCTGAAAGGCACATCCCAGCTGTATTAAATGGCTCCTTTAGGGTAGGAAGAATGTCTTAGAACGTCATTCTGTACTTTTATGAAGTGAGTTCTGATCATGGTTGTTTACTTCTTTGTCTAGTGCAAATTTAAACTATGATTATTCGGATGTTTTCAGACCTATTTTAGGGCAAGATCATAATTTCTAGTAAGAAATCCTATTGTCACTTGAAGTATTGTAGCGGTACATTTTTGAAGAGCTGCATTTTAACGTCACAGTGATCTCTCTCACTAGAAGAACAGAGCAGGTGGCCTCAGTGAATATAGTTAGTCTGTCTGTTTGTTATACTCTTCCCATTAGAACTCTAGCAGGTGTTTTGATCTTGCAGCATGATGTAGTATGTTTTTTTTTGTCTGTACTATCATCTGCACGGGTTCTGTTGCATTGGTGTTTTACTTCCATTGGGCAGTTTTTGTTAGCTGTTGAATCTGCTGTTGGTAAACAATCAGGAGTGCATAACATCCTGCTGTGAATCCACAGCATCCTGGAGACAGCAGTGTTTTCTGTTGAAGTGTTGGAGTAAAACATATTTCAGAAATACCTCCTATTTCTAAAGACATGGAAAGATAGTGTTCTTTTTTGATGGTCGGTTGATTTTCATCAGAACAGAAATTGTGTAATATAGACTCAATCAACATTTTTGGGGAAAAAAAATTCCAAAAAGAGTCCTATTATTAAGCTGTATCTGTTATCTCATGTACAGTAGGAGTTTACCTTCAGGAAAACTATTCCCTACCTTCCTAATATGTTAAACTCTTGAACCTCTTTTCTACTTGATCTTTAAAATGCAATTTTGAATTTATGGATCCTAGATCTCTGTTCAGTATTCTATGTATTGCATTGCAAAAAACCAAAACAATGAAATGTGTTTAGCTGCTTCACTGCTACCACCTTTAGGGATTCTCTTGGGAGCAGTTTGAGTACCTTTATTCACTGTTAAAATGCTCTATAATAGATGTACTAAAATACCCACTGCTTTGCTAACCAGTATTGCTGCTACTTCTGGCTGTAGTGCACTGCCTCCAAGTATATGGCACTCAGTCTCTGCTGCTAGCGTCAGGTCTTGTTCTGCTTATTGCTGGCCAAGCCTGAGCAGTTCTGTACAGAAATGCTTAAACATTTACATGTTTCTTTTTGCAAGTGAATGTAATTAGTGTGTTAAAGGCTAATTCAAATTTTCTCTGACATTGCCTGTGGATGAGTTCTTCCGTACTTGTGGCATTGCCCTGAATGATCAGAGCTGAGTATATTAAATTACTGGACTGTAGTAACGTACCTAAACTATGGTGGAGACTTTGCTCTTTTAAAAAATTAATTCTACATGCTTCTAGGGGAAATGTTTTTTTGTCTTCCTGTGTTATGTTTTCTATGCTTATTTTTAAGCAACAAATATGAGAACAGCTTATTTTCCTATATCCATGTTTCAAAGTACTACTTTTGCATGCCTGTTGAGCCAGGATAGAATTTTGAAGAAATTTCTGTATATAAGTATGGCTTTTGCTGAATGCTTTTTCTTTATTTTAAAATAAAAAAAAAGTAGATGAAGAGTCTATGCCTGCCTTGAAACCTGATTGTTATCTTGTTTCATAGTGATATAGGTTTGAGCCTTTACAAGTACTTATTGCAGGTTATCTGGAATACTAAACACTGGTGTACTGTGTGCAAGCATCTCCATTTTCCTGCTTAACAAACTTTGGCTGATGCATCTCATGGACTTTGTGGCACAGCCTCAACATTTTTGAGGTATATTCTTTGCCATTGCTGCTTCTGGCTTGAGCCCAGCAAATGGGCTTAAATCTACCTTTTGCTGCTATCAAATTTAACTGATAAGACTGTTGCCTAGAAATATGGGGAGAACTGAATGAATTCACTACGTTTCACGAGGAGTTGATGTTTCTGTATACCACTTCATAGGGGTAGCTATTACAAATTCTAGTGTTCTAGTTTTGCATAGGTGTGGTATTACAGATCCTCAGACAGGAAAAAAATTCCCTCAGCAGCTTTCATACCTATTAAGGGACCCTGTCAACTTGTGTGCAGTTGCAGAAAGTCTTCGCTGTAGAAAAGCTCATAGCCTCTGATAAAATTTCAGACTTCAGTGTCACTTTATGATGAATATCTTCTGATTGGATTTATATGATACTTTTTTCCACATGGACTTCCTGAAGTTGTTTTTTCTCCCCACAAATTCAAAATCAAATATCTCTAATGTAGTAATTGCTCCCTGTTTTCCTTCCTTGCCCCTCCATCCCCTCTTGCAGCCTCGTTAGTGTAGAAGTGGATGCAGCTAGATAATGGAGATTTTCCTCTGGTGTCAGCATGCAGCTTGGAAGGTGTTGGTGGGTGCTCTGGGGGAAAATAGCTTCGTGTTCTTTGTCACTGTTGATGCTATTCCTCAAAACGAATCCCCAGTCTTTCATTTCATATATGAGCACATTTTTCTTCTTGAAAAGGGTCAGTTTGATATATTTACGTTACTAGTTTTTTTTAAAAGCTCTTTGCTTATATGTACTTCATGATTGATTCATTAACGATTCTGAGGAATGTAGAATGTTCTCTTGGTATATGTTCGATTCTATGCTCAGTAACTAGTGATATGCTGTTTTTACAGTCTTCAAGATCCAGAGGAGGCACGGGACCAGTTTCATCTGGCCAGACTGAACTGCAAGAAATTCGCTTTTGTGCATGTGGCTTTTGCACAGTTTGAGCTGTCACAAGGTATTGAGCTATCACACATGCAGAAAAACATGTTTGTTGCTGTTTTGTGGTGTTTTAGGTGTTTTTTTAAGCCTCTGCTGTCATATTCTTCAAGGAAACTGATAGGTATTAATTCAGAAAATGAAATACTTGGATTTTCTTTTATGACTGAAATTTAATTAGAATGTTTCATTTCTGATACCATTATATATTATTTTTTCATTTTTATAAAAAAAACTTTGAAACAAGGTCAAAATTGGTTGTCATTTTTATTTTAAAGCTTAGATTTTATTGACAAATTTGAGTGAGACTCTCAGTGACGTGAAAAATGATCATCAAATCTAGGGGGTAGTTTTCGTTTAGATACTTGCAAGTTGTGAAAGAGATCATATTCCTCCAAAAAGCAACTGTAGATTTTTTTTTTGTATTTTGCTTAAAATAACAAAACACTGAACTGTAAATGAGATCTGGTTGAATTAAGTTTTCCTGTCACTCAAGTTCTTAAGTAGCTTGACTGCTTTTGTTTCCTGTTGTTTTGTTGTTGCAAGTTGGTATTGGGACAGTGGAGATGAATGATATCTTCCGTTGCTTAATAATAGTAGTAGGCTAGCTTCTTTCAGTGTCAGAAGTCATATTCCCATCAAGTCAGGGAGCAGGAGATAGTTTTGTCAGTGTTTAAAATAGAATGGTACTCTGTCAAGTTTACTACAGTGTTTTAGGCAAGCCATTTTGAGAAGACAGTGATAACATCATCAAAAAAAACCCCAAAGAATAATACTTGAACTGTCTGGCTCTGGTAGGACTAGTTGCACTGAGAGCAGATGTTTTTGAAAATTTTATGCTGTTGCTGGGTGTACTGGATCTGGCTTGAGTGGAGTTTTCCTTCATAGGTGCTGTGTTAGGTTTGTGACTTTTTAACAATGCTGACAACACATCAATGCCTTAGCTGTTGTTGAACATCATTTGCCCAGTCTGATTAGTCAGTTATCTTACCAGCCGTGTTCTGGTATTGCTTGTTGTTTTGAGCTTTATAAACAGTAGTTAAAAAAAAAAACTGATTACATACAGTGCTCACAAGACAAATTATTGGTTAATTAAGGTAATAAACTGGTAGTACTGCAATAATAAAGATACTGGTAAATAGTTATACAGTGGGTTTTACACTTGCTATAACTTAATTAAAATTTAGAAATGTTACAAGTGATTACTAATAATTAAATTTCATCCTTCTGTCACAATCACTCATGAACCTAGTCACCCTGCAGTTATGGGACATGCTCATGCAATCATGGTGGGTTTTTTCTTTTTACTTTGACAGCGAAGAGTCAACCTGAAATTAAATCCTAATCCCAAATGAACAAACAGTTTGGCTTTGTCTTGTCTCTCATGTGGTTTTGATTTGTATCTGTTACCTTTGATCAGGTTGATTTGACATTTGGTAATGTAGTGTCCCTGCTGGGTGCTTCAGAGTGCTATTGCTTTTCAGTGAGCTTGTCCAGCTATGACCAAATGGAGAAGAGGACTGTCGTGCTCTGGTACCTCCTGAACAAGGTCATTTCAGCAGAGCCTGCTGTTTGGTTCTGAATTAATCTTTCCTTTTGCATTAGGATGAAAAAGTACACATTCATTACCTTGTTTTGAATGAAATTGTGAGTGAAAGCTCAAGTGAAAACTTTGAAGCAATGATTGACAATGATATTAATTTGCTTATAAACTGAAAGCTCATAACCTAAAAATGGAGTAACAAAGGTAACACTGTTTTTGTTTAAATAGGCCAGATGAGGAGCTGCCTCTTCATTGGGTGCTTAAAGCAAGATTATTGTTTATTGCTAAAAGCTCATGACCCTAAATAAAATTCTCCTTTTGAGTATATGAAGTGTTTTGCCTAAGTGTACCTCAATCATTTGGGTATTTTTTGTGAAATAGACTGACAGACCCATTAGACACTTCTGGCTTAACTTCCTTGCCTTTGTTTCCAATCTTATAAGGAGGTTAGAATGATTTTTTTTAATGTGGGCATCTTTCTCATATTCTTAGTTGTTCAAAGTCACGCTAAATGCAGAGAGAAACTATTCTCATTTTGAATAACATGTCATCTTAAAGAACTGTGTAGCTAATTACTATAACCATAGGTAGAATGCTGATTAGGGCTTCTCAAATAAGCAAAAACCCAAACACCAACAAAAAACATTCACTCCACAAAAAGCCCTATCCACTTGTTACAGATTTGGGAGAAAAATGGTATTTAATCAAGGGGTTTAAAAAACAGCCACTACGACTAAGCACAAAATAAATCTAAATAAAGTCATAGCCAGTTTTATTTTAATGTTTACTTGCTTCCTTGTCAGACATTACAGATTATTCTTATATTTGCTTGCTCCAGCATCAGTTCTGCCCTTCTGGCTCCAATCTTAACTGCAGGTGACACTGACATTCACCTTCAGTTATCAGTGGAGTTTTGAGTGCTAGAGACATGGAGCTCCTGTTAGAGCATAATAAAAACGTATTCTTACAGGTGCTACATCCATATAGTTGAAGAGCTTTACATTTTGTTGCTCTGGAAATGAGGAATAAGACATTAAGAACTACAAGGTACAGCTGTATATTAGCAGCTGTAACAAGGTTGCATCATTTTGTCCAGGTGCTTTCTGAACAAGAGCCAAGGAGAAGATTTTGGTCACAGTGCATTTATTCCTTTATTCATGTTTGATACTTTTTCATAGCTAAATGTGTATATGCTTATTCATGCAAACTGAATGCTTTAATGCGTGTTCTGGTAAAATATACCTCATCTGTTCTCTTCTATTTTAGCTTATGGCAAGTGGTAATGTGTGAAACTAATTAAAATAAAGAACCCGAGAGTACCAAAACTAAAACAAAAGCAAACAAACTCATCATCCCTTTTCACCCTTCTTAATTACAGTGCGTTCTGGAGTGGTGATGTTTGACTTAACTGCTGCGTTTAAAGACATTTTATAATACACATATAATTTTGTATCTGGTCAGATGTGTAAGTCCATAAACCTCTTGCTTATGCTACGGGGGGAAAAAAGCCTACTGATTTTAGCATTTGTGTTGTGTTTTCTTGTGGTTCTAACTAAATAAATGCTGACAATACAGTTATGAAGTCATAAATCATATTTTATGACTTGAGGCTCAATTTCATGTGAAAAGAACTGGCTTAAGTGATTTATTTGTAGCTACTTCTAGGCAGTATTCCAAAAGTGGAAATCTAAGCAGTAATGTGCAGACTGAACAATGGCTTCAGAGAATTATGGAAAATGATTATGATACCGTAAACATAATTATGTCTTCTAAAGAAAAAAGACTATGACGACCATATTGCCACAGTGCAATTGTTTTTATTTGCTTCATCTCTAATGTTATATCCTTTATTACTTAGGAAATGTGAAGAAATGCAAACAGCTCCTTCAGAAGGCTGTGGAGTGCTCTGCTGTTCCACTGGAAATGTTAGAAACTGCTCTACAAAACTTTAATTCACAAAAAAAGCAGTTGCTTTCAGATGAGGAGAAGGAGAACTTTGCAGGTAATTGCAATCTCTTAAAATATGGATCGATTTCAAGCATGTTGTACTGCTAAAGGAAAAAATTATTCCAGTGTTTGTCCTTTCCAGATACAAACTCCAAATCCACTGTTGTCCAATAAACATAGTTCTCTGTTTTCCATCTTCTTCAATACGTGATTCCATCTCTTCTCAAGAGTCATCAGAAAGTAAACTGTTTTTTGTGAAGGGTATCTCTTTTGCTTTATATGAGGACAGAATTAGTGCAAAATAGATCTGATTTCATTTTTAAGGGATGCATCTTCAGAAGCATGATAGAGATTTGCTGTTTCCTGTTGATCATAATTGTCAACGGTTTACGGGCGTTCAGCCCGGTTCTGTGATGAAGGGGACGGGGGATCCACGGGTCCACGCCCCGGGAAAAGGGAAAAGGGAAAAAGGGTAGGGAGATGGCCCTGAGAGCAAAGAACAGCGGCAACAATCTGAGGAGAAACAAACTAATTTACTAAATAAAATATCGGAATGCAAAACAACACACTATAATACAATATAATTACAATTTAAGCTGATAAATCCAATACAGAGAGAGAGAATGTCCCAAAATCAAGGTAGGCCTTACTCTACTACCGACGATAAGACGGCTGGAGAGCGAGGTGCTGCCGAGACGAGAGACAGCGGAAAAAAGGGACGAGGTCTCGTGATCTGCAAGTTTTATACTGCGAGCTTTTATCTTTTCCCTCCGGCTGGAAAATGGTAACAGAGGAGCAAAGTACCGTGGGGAATGTAGTAGTCCTTCTCTTCCGAGAACCAGGTACATTCACTACATGATGTTATGATGTGGAGTACCAATAACCGAAAATCACAAAACCATGACACATAATATGAAATGCTATTTATGAGGGGTAAATAAGTATTTGGCAATGCTTACAGTATTATTCAGTCGTGGTATTTGTTTTTATAAGCTTTGTTTCCATATTGACCTCAATTCCACATCTGATGAACTGTTTCCCAGGATAATTTAATCTTCATGGACTGTGCAATTTGGACCTGATATTATTTGCTTTACTTACTGCAAATTTTAAAGGAATACTTATGAAAGAATATGTGTGGAAAGCTTATCTGCCACTTAGGAATCAATGAATCATAGAATCATAGAATTGCTCAGGTTGGAAGAGACCTTCAAGATCGCGTCCAACCGCAACCTAACCATACTGCTCTAACAACCCACCACTAAATCATGTCCCTGAGCACCACATCCAAATGGTTTTTAAACACATTCAGGGAAGGTGACTCAACCACCTCCCTGGGGAGCTTATTCCAGTGCTTCTTCCAGTCTTCTTCAATTCCCATGAATTCGGGGGAAGAGTGAGCTCATCTAGTCTTAGTTTACATTAATTTGTAACATTAAGCACTTGAAAAATGCTGCATTTCAGTGCAACTATTTAAAGATAAAAGTTTTGAAAAGCAGTAACAACAGAGTAGAAATATCTGAAACGCAGGGATGCAGATGACTTAGATTACTGAGCTTGGCTTTAATTGAATTTTCATGTTACTTCTGGAGCAATAAAGAGGCTTATCTCTTAATCTACAGGCATTTAAGTCTTGTCTCTTTAATATTTTCACTTAAAGAGCTGCTTTTAGGAACTCCTTATTTGAAGGTAGTAATGCTGTGTAATGCATTTCTTCACACATGAATAGATTGTTCAGAAAGCTTTGACAAGAGTTACGTGCAGTTATAGAGTAATGACGCAAATGTAAAAACCTCAGGAAGTCTAGAAGCTTTTGGTTTAATTTCCCCTCCCTCCTTCTTTTATGGATGGCAATATAAATATCTGACATACTGGGGATAACTTGGAAAAAAGAAACACATGCTCTGAATAATATGAGAGAGGCTGTCTCAAACTATGAAGGAATTAAAATATATTGTAGATCATCTGAATGTGAGTCCAATGGTAAACTTGGACAAGAAATACTTATGTGGAAAAAAAGCTTGGGGGTGTTTATGGGAGTATAGGAATGATGATACTGGAATCATCGTTCAGCTGCCAATTGAAAGTTATTCTCAGTGTCAATGTTAAACTCAAAGTGTGTTATGTGTTGAAGTACTTATTTTTAAATATTTGGCTGAGTAGTATATTGACTTGAGTAGTTTATTAAAAGAAAAATATAAACTAGAAGTAGCTGAAATGTTGGTGTTCATCTGCTGGAAGTCTAGCTTCTACGAACTAAAGACAGAAAGAGACATGGGAGGCTTCAAAGTAAAAATGAAGTTCACTTTAATAAATTGCTCCAGAACTGAAATGTTAAGCAAAATTGTATGGTGAAAAGAAAAAGTCCTTAAACTGGGATTTCTTGGAAGGCAGTGGATTACCATGAATTCTGTTTGTTGGTCAGGCAAATAATTTCCTTTAATGATGGAAAAGAAGGCCTACATGAAAAAGATCTTACCATCACAATTCTTTGATTTTTTTTTTAATGCCTATTCAATAGTGCTTTCTTTCTTAAAATTGTCTTGTGTTGTAGATGAGCTCAGCAGTTTATCTGACTAATCAGACAGTAATTTCCTTTTGAGAAGGCTTGTCAGGATAATAAGCTGAAGTTGGGTTTAGTATTCACCTAAAGCTCTTAAAATATCTCGTACTTCAGTATTCCCTAAATTGAGAGTTAATCTCAAGTGTGGTATAGTTGCATCTGTATGTTCTGATTTCTCATGGTTATTTGTTCATCTCTGAGGAGTTACCTTCCCTTCTATTTTTCAGCTTTACCCAAAAATATTTTGGATGATGGCAGTGTTCAGTGCACTGTTCAGTAGAAGCTGACTTTGCCTTTTGTTTTAAGGTTAATGTACAACTTCAGATAACTTTTGCCAAATCTTCCATAACTGAGTGAGATTCTCTGTTGGATTGAGATGGGGCTAATGAAGCTGTTGCTTTTGGCTTCCTTATCTTGTGTGAACTTGCAGTAATAGAACACAGCTTATAAGAGCACTCTCAAATTTGCCCTGAGCAAAATCAGGTACTTAAATTACACCCAGCTAATTTCTTTGTCCAATTCAGTTTAATTTGCCTGATATGAAATATGAGTACTCTCATACTCTCATACGTGCTACATTATATAAGTGAGAAGAAGGGTCCAACAAATAGGCTTTGGTAACAAGCTGGGTTTAGGTGCTTCATTTAGGAATTATTGTGGTTATTTAGATGTGGGTGTGGAATGAACAGAATCCAAATATGAGCAGTTCTAAATTTCCTGATGCTTCCATATGGGACAAACCTCAGAATCATTCTTCAGATAATGCTGTTTTAGAGGGAAGGCTTATTTTCAGAGGGGAGATGTAGAGAATGGACTTTCTCTGAAAGCTGCTGTTTCTTCCTCCCTCCTGTGTCATGCTACTTAAACCATTGTTTGGTGTTTTCTTTGAACATTTTCTTCCTTCTGCACAATGATTGAGGATTTTCAGTTCAAAGTTAAATTGTTTGGTTAGTCTTTGGATATATTGAATTTTCCTTTGTTTTAAAGTGGTTTGCAATTCTAGCTTTGTAGAAATCAAGCAGCTGATATATATCTTTAGCTGTTACATGTCATTTTGTGCCTGTCCTAGATCTTTCTGGCTGTAAATCTTTTAAAATTGTATGAAATGTATGCCTAGATTCATAGAAAATAATGATATTAATATATTGGTACTAGATGACTGCGAATGTGTTTATCTTTCAAAATTATTATAGACACTTTTCTTTAGAAATGCAGTCTGTTGTGCTATCTGAACAATACTAACTAATTTACTTGCAGTGTCAAGTATACAGGAGTCTGGACTTCAGAGCATAGCTGGAAATCAGAGAAATATAAAAAGGAATGATTCTACTGAAAATTCTTCTGCTATTGCGAAGCTTCTTCTTGGGTAATGGCTTGATTTCTTATTTAATTTCTTAAAACATTTACAAAAGGAAGCCACGCACTACTGTGTTTTGTGTTTGTTTTTTTTTGCCTTCAGGGAGGAGAAATCACAAGAACTTGATGCTATAGTTAATTTCCACAATCCATTAAGACCACTAAACAAATCTAACCAGGTACAACATGAATTATTTTCCTTCAAAATCTTAAAATTTTAATACTACTTTGTGCATTTGATAACTTGTTATTTACTCTTAGGCTTGCCCTTTTGGGAGGGTTCCTGCTAAACTCATAACTGATATTGATGATGAGGTGCAGAAGATGGATGCCCCACTTACAGCTAGCGTTATGAAAAGGTATAGTTGCTTGGTTTTACTGCAGTGCAACAGGTTTTCATTCTCCTTTTCAGTAAGAATAGTTTTTCTTATAAGTCAGTGGAAATGTAAGGTGTTAACAATGTTAAAAATTAATCTAAAGATGATTGACAAATAGTCATAATTGTGATAGATACTAAACATCTTCCTATCTTAATACTGAGATTGTTTGTATGGTAACATTTCTTGTTCTAGCAAATTGATAGCCTCAGCAGAGACAGAGACTAAAACAAAAATAATTTCAGTTGAAACTAACTTGAGATTTATATATCTTAGTTCCAAAAATCAAATAGAGGACAGTCTTATTTTCCAAAATATTTTTAAATCCTTACTTTTAGCCATGCCATTATAATCTTTCATAACAATGGCGGTTTACTAATGGATACATTGTTATATTAAGAAAGTTATTATGCTCATTTTAATGTAATTGCTCAGCAGCAGAAGGATCTGCCAACTTAAAACACCACATTGTTATGTGTATCCCAGAGATTGAAATTTACTTGGAAGTCTATTGTTAAGGTTTAGAATCCTAGCTGTGCTTTACCATTTTCAGTAGAAGACAACCAATTAGTCATCTGTTACTTCATGAGATTATGGTGGCATTGTTAAAGACTTCTGTACTGTTTCTCACTTAGCTATTAGTGGACCCATTTTTCTATGGTTTTTTAACTTGTAGTCAGAAGTCTTCACACAACTGTTTTTATCTGACTCACAAAAGACAATCGATGTTGGCATGTGATGCAATTAACAATATTATTTCAACAGGCAAATATCTAGCTCCAAATGTACAGCCTTGATTCCACCTTTTCCACTGTCTGAATCAAAACCTAATGGGAGTGATTCGTGTGACCTGGCAGACTCAAAGGTAATGTAAATTTCTGTCAAATAGGCAGAATGAACCCTACCTGGATGACTGATGTTGTTAGAAAAATGATAACACTTCAAGTCTGTTTAAAGTAATACAGTAGAATTGCTCTGTTAAGCAATCAGTTGTGAGCAGAAATGTTCATTGTAGCTTTCAGAATTGAAAAGCATTATGCGAAATCAGATGTTAAGAAAAAGCTCTCTGAACAATAAATCTGATGGGAGGAATAGCACGGGGTGAGGAGGATTTAAAAATCCATCATATAATTTATAAATAGGAAACAGTCTTGCATCTTGACTACAGGACTGTTTCAGCTGTAGTCAAGAGTTTTATTGTGGGAAGTATTCTATTTCCATGAAGTGATATATTCCATATTTCATTCTGTATTCCATTTCAGTGAAGTCTCTTAAATGGCTTAAGTAGCTGTACATCCTGGCTTTTTATGGAGTCTATTTGTGAGCTATGTCTTGCATTTTTATGTCTCTTCCTTCCAGAAAGAAAACATTTAGATAATTGTTAAACAAATTGTGCGACGGCATTTGAGTGTATTAATGGATTTTAAAGACAGAATCAGTAATATTTCTGTGTATCCTGCACTATTTTCTGAAATTTTTGTTCTGTGGTATGCTGGTCATTAATTTTCCGTAGGAAATATCTTTTGGGCACTGTACTTGGGATTGATTTTACTTCTTTTTAACATGATTCTTGTTTTCTTAGTCATTACAAGAAAAAATTTCTGTGCAGCTGCAGATGTTGGATGAGAACAGCTTAGAATCAGCCACCAATTCAACTGTCACTCTCAAAAACAAAATAGATACAAGTCTTGTGATGAAAAGAGAAGGTAACTTAATGTGACGTTCTAGGATGTTGAAATAGAATAAATACTGAAAAATTACTGTTCTGAATCTTAAAAATGGACTGCTAAAGAAAATATTCTGCAAGAATGGGGAAAAAAGGATCTGCTTAGAGTTTGAAATCAATTAAAATATGAGTTTTGAGTGGTGCCTGTGGAAGTACCAAAAAAGAACTGCAATAACTGTTGAGAAGTCATATGTATCTACCCTGTGTGTGGATGGCTGGACTTGAAATAAAATGCCCATGTGTAGTGCTAATTCCCCTATATTCTTTTATGATAAATGTAATGTAAATAGGTATTGAGATAGCATCAATGTAGGGTCTCAAATTAAGACTTGCCAGCCTGAGCCTGGAAAAAGACTGCCAGCTGAAGTGATAGTTTATACAGAAAAAGTGTATGCTGACTGACAGCAGTTCCAACTGTAGATTAAAATACTCATGGAGTGTCGTCTGCTTTATTTTGACACTCAAATTATACTAGTTTGCTTCTCCTGGGACTTTCCTTGTGTATGCTTATAGTTTGCCATGTAGGTGCCATAGCTCTAATTTCTTTGCCTGAAGTAAGCTTTAAAAGATCTTTCTTTCGTTTTGGGGGAAAATAAAGTCCGAAGCTCTGTGTCCCTGTGGATATAGAGCATCCATGTAATCCATTGCATTCAGCATTTCCTTCTTTCTCTCCTGTTTACCTATTAGAATGAAACAGTAGTTGTTTTTTTTGCTGCTCTTCGTATATGAGATTTTCTCTATTAAGATTAATTCAGACGTGAACACTCACTTCTGTTTTGATCAGGCTTTTGTTGCCTTCCTCTTGGCTCCACCTGTTAGGTTACGCTTGTATTCTGTTGTATTTGGTCAACTTCAATGCCGCATGCATCTTAGCTGATTTGACATTTAGAGGTAACTTTGGAAACTTCTTATCTTGTAATAGTGTCTTTCTGACCTGAGTTTTATCACGCCATATGCATTCATCTTAGTCTTTGGACAAGTTGTAGAATAGAGAACTTTTCCTATTGTCTATGGCTGTTTTCTTAAGAGGTTTCCAAGAACTAAGAAAATGCTTTGTCAAATGACAAATTGTTTATGCTGTTTTAGGACATAAGAAAAAAACAAAACAAAAAACCCCACTAAATGTCTTTTACCTTTCTTCCCATATACTCAGTTTAATCAGATTTACAAACTTATACTGCAGGAATCCTTCGTTCATGTGAATGGCAATTATACTAAATAAATGACATTGAAATTTAATGATACTCTGAAGAGTTCACAATCAAAATGCACCATTACGTTACATTGTCAATTAATGTAAATGCACTTGCTTTAAGCAATGTAATGCTACAACCTTTAACTGTTGTGTGTTTCTTGATTATCTGCAGTGATAGCACATAATTATGCTTTTGTTTAATTTTTAAACTCATTTTAAAGGAGAAGAAAAAGTTTTGATATCATCTGAATGGCTTAGATTCTTACTGAAAATATTTAATATAATTATTTAGAAAATTTTCGAACTTAGGAACCAGATGTATTTTGAGCATATTCTAGAAATTAACTTACGTGCTAATGAAATATCTATTCAACGCATGGAGTCTGACTATTGCCTGATTTACCTCACAACATAGAATAAGAAGCATTAGAAAAAAACCTCTTATGTTTATAACCGTTTAGAAAAAACTCAGACTTATATCAAGTATTTTAGGGCTGATAAAGCTTGGAAGGATAATAATGACTTCGAAGAAAGTGTATGAAAATGTCCGACAGTGAAATCCGACAGTGGCTGGATTTAGGATTATACCTATACCAACCTGTAGTAGGAAAGAGAATTTAATTTGAAAATGCAATTTTTCAACTTCAGCCCCTTCCCTTTAAATAAAAGAACACAAACCAAACCAACCCACAAAACTTCTAAACCTTACCCATTAGTTTGCATATGAACAGTTAGGGTTTCAGGTCATACTTTGCCTGTTTATGTTTCATTTAAGCTTCCAAATGAAGTGCTAGTTTTTTTGTAGCTCAGTCTTTTAAAATTGCATCCAACTTCTAGCATATACTTTCTAGATACATGAATTAAAAAAATGCACAAGCAGGTGGAGGAACACTCTTAAGCTCTGCTATTTACAGTCTACTCTGCTGCAGTTTATGACCTCTGACAAAGGAACCATCAGACTGAGCAACCTTGTTGCTTTATGCCTTTGTCTTGAGTAATTACACTGGATTATAGATTGCCTGTTGCTACAGGCAATAGACTTCTAATGTGAAGTATTGCAGCAAGCTTATCATGAGTGCTTTATAAACCTGCTCAGGGTGTCCCTGGGTGTTGTAGTGCAACTGATGAATATGGTCTTACAAATGTTTTCTCTGACAGCATGCAGAGCATTTGTGTTACTATTGTAGTAATACTCTAAGATTTTGAGGAAGTTGCCATGTTACTACACTGAGCTGAATATGAACCCTGAAGATTACACTAATGCCTTGTCAGTGACACTTTCTGTAAAAGATGTCAGATTCCAGTAGATCAATGATTCTCGTTGATTCTGATGTAGAAAATGAGGGAAAAATTATCTAGAAATTGAGGTAAATTACCAGAAACTATTTCAAGTACTGAATATTAAGTATTTTTAATTATCTGATTTATTCAGAAAATAAACTCCAGTATCAAGAGCTGAAGATACCAGAGCCAAGGAAAAGCATGGAAAGTCAACAGCAACAATCCAGTTTTGCTGAAAGCTATAGAAAGCAGTTTGATCAGATAAAGCTGAACTGTGTTAACTCCAGAAAAAAATGGCCACATCAAGAAGTGATGCAGCAAAACTGCTATCGAGAGGTAAAGTAACAGGAATATGTGATGGTTTGCTACCTGAAGCTGCTTTCACATATTGTAAAGAATGATTTCTTAATGGTGGCTTCTTGTGTGGAATAATAAGTTTACTTCCTTTAGGGAAAGCGGTCAAGTCTTGAACAATCTGGTCATCCCATGTCTAGAAGGCTATCACCACCAGATGCTGTTTCTAAGAAAAATGAGCCATTGTATGTTTGTGGAACACCAAGCTCTACGTGTACTGATTATATGGAGTGGTAAGCTACTTCATTTAACTGCACAGTCATGGGCAGCACGTGATCTCTGGGACTACTTCAGTGATTTTAACAGGGTTCCTTAAGCTCTTCTGTTCAGACAGCAAAAGAAGATTCCTGACTGCATCCAATGCTTTACGTTGAGTAGGAATGTTTGTTGTGAGTGAAGCAAATCATCTCATGGTATAGGTTGATTTAAAAAAAAAAAAAGTGGTTTGCAAAGAAACTGTACTTGCTTCTTCCACCCTTTGACAACTTGGAAACTTTTGAAAATTGAATTTGTTATACACAATATGTACTGAAGACAGGAAGTATGTGTAATTTTTGAGTAATTATGTGATCAGTTAAAGCTGTGCTTTGACTGTATTGAAGGATTGAAAAATCAAATTTCTGTCACTTCATTCTCTACCAAATAAGTACTAAGTGTATCAAATTGTTTTCCAGTTTTGATATTTACAGACTAAACCCACACAGATTATTACTAGTGGTGTTTTAGCCTAGGTTACTTCAAAAATGAAATAACTCGTATTTCTGAACCACTAAATTAATAGTGCAAGAACCTGCTTAGAGTTTGAGAAACAAATAGCTTTTCATTCAATGCAAGGTTCAAGCAGCCTGGTGCCATCTGTGTAACACTCAAGTTTTTCTTTAAATACTCATTTGTAAGTCATGATTCATCCTGTGCCATTAACGAATGAAACAATGGGGGGGGAAGTATATTTGTTAATGTAACTAAACATGTGGTAGACACATCAAGGACAAATCAAAAGGTATCAAGGATTTATTGAAATCTTTAGTTTACTTAAATATATGTTCTTCCTTCTGCTCACTTGCAGTGTAGATGATGTTCTCAAGATTTCTCATGTTTGTCTTGAAGCTTTGTCTCAATATGTTCACTTTCAATAAAAAAAAAATTTCAACTGGAAATGTTTTGAACATAGAGTAGTAAGTTTAGGAATAACTGTGGCTTGTCTTTTGGGCTGCCCTTCTAGTTTTACAGTGCTTTCATTTTCCAGCTTATAGAGTATGCCAGCTGGTATCTGAAGAAGGGAAGTTAGTTTGCTACTGTTTTAAAGAAATGTTTTTCTAACTGTGTTACAGTTCTTCTGTAGATCTAAGGACTTCTACATCAAAGTGGAAGAGATTGTAACGCTAATTGTTAAATACAGCAGAGGCTTGGATGTTTGCTGATTTGGTTTAACTTTCAAGAAGGGAATGAAGATTTTTATCTTAGAGTTAGAAAACTTCATTTTAAAAAAGTACAACTGAAGGCAGATATTCTTAACAATGATTTCCTTTAGTTTCAGAACACCAATTGTAAGGAACAACTTTTCACCAGGATATCAGATTTCTACTCCCTACAGCCAGCTCCCATATTTTTTACCACATACTCCAGCAACTACATTTCAAAATCAAATGGGCTTGCAGGTAACAATTTTAAGCTGTCTTCTGCTATTTTAGGATGTTTTCAGTGGAGACTTCTTTAGGGGAGATGTGTGTATTACATGTACTTTAAATTAAAAGTTGCTACTCTTATTTGTGGATAAGTAAGAAAAAACAGAGTCTTGTTTATTCTGCAAATAACTTTTTTATTACTGGGCATAGTTAGTGTTTCCTAATTTGAATTATGTGAGACTTTACAGCAGAGTTTAGTCTCTACTTTCCTGCAAAATGCTGTGGAGAATTGATATTGCATGTGCTTTCATTGCGTGTATTTCTGCACACGCATATGGTAATCCTGGTTAGGTTGAGTGATTTAAAAGAAAAATGTGAAACAAAATTCTTATGCAGTTGAGGTGGGCTTAAATAGTAAATTTTGATGGAGTTACTCAACTGAGGATAGGTAATGGCATTTATTTTTAGGAGCACAGCAGGTGACATAACCTCTATTCTGCTGTCTCTACAAAATTTTGTGAGGCTGTTTCAAGGCCTGTATTCAGTATGTTGATGGACAAGCTTATGAAATCATGCTGCTTAGTAAACTTGTGATAATTGTTATACAAGTTATGCTGTGGGGATCTTCAGCTTTTAGTAGATGAACATATTTAAGGTTTCTCTTTTGTATACTTTGCCTTGTTCAGGAAGATCAAGACAACGTAAAGGATGTTAATAAAAGTAGAGCTCTGCCAAGTTCTTATGCACATGTACCAATAGTTACTTTCTTTTACTTTTCTGTATGTACACAGGTTTCAGCTTCTATGCCTTCAAATGAATGCATTGCTATTAAAGGAAGAGTTTATACAATATTAAAGCAAATAGGTAGTGGAGGCTCAAGCAAGGTAAGATGCTGCATTAGCCTTTTAGATGTAGTCACTCATTTACACAGTGGTATTTAATATAAATATATATACTATAGTTATCTAATAGTGCTTGAGCTAGTACTAACATATGAAGCATTTGGCTGACACAAAGAACCTAAAATGTAATTGTAAGGCCAAGCTTGCACTTCATCCTTCATGGATGCAGAGAAGCATAGCACACATGAGATTTGATAGTGTTATTTTTCAGAGTTCTGAGCTTGCTGTAATATTTTGTGGCATCCCTGTTTCAGGATGTTAAACAGAAGTATTGATTTCAACGAAGAGAGAAAGTCAAAACAGTGGGTGAATAAAGCAATGTGTGTTGAAATAAAGAAAACAGTAAATGGAAATACTGTACTCATTTGCTTAGAAAACTGAACAGAAGCTACAGAAATAGAAAGTGATCACCCAACTATCTTAGATTAGTAAATGGTGGTGGGAGCCCACTTCCTTGGTTTGCTTGCTACATAGGCCTTAAGTTAGACTGTTATACATTCCTGAAGGTAGTCTTTAAGATGAAGAGACTTAAAATTCCTGGTATCACAGAATTGTCCAAAATCACAGAATGGTTGAGGTTGTTAGGGATCTCTGGATGCCATCTGGTCCAACCCCTACTCATGCAGGGTGCCTAGGACCGTGTCCAGGTGGCTTTTGAAAATCTCCAAGGAGGAGACTCCACAACCTTCCTGGGCAACCTGTGCCGGAGCTCTGTCACTTGTACAGTAAAGAAATGCTTCCTGATGTAGAGAGGGAACCTCCTGTGTTTCAGTTTGTGCCCGTTGCCTCTTTTCCTGTACCTGAGTACCAATGAAAAGAGCCTGATTCCATTCTCTCAGCATCTTCCCTTCAGGTATTTATAGACATTGAGATTCCCTCTGAGCCTCCTCTTCTCCAGCTTGTTTCTGTTGTAACTGATGAATTTTGATAAAATGTAAATTTCAGCAAACAGGTAGGAACTTATGTAAATGTACTGTGCTTCTTCCTTTTAAAAAGGTATGTCTTTCCTTTGAAACTCTGCTGTGGTGAAATGGAAGACCATGCAGTAAATCAGAATTAAGATGGAATGAATTTAACTGTTTTTTCAGGTGTTTCAAGTACTGAATGAAAAGAAGCAGCTGTATGCGGTCAAGTATGTGAATCTAGAAGAAGCTGATCAACAGACTGTTGAAAGCTATAAGAATGAAATTGCTCATTTGAGTAAGCTACAAGAGCATAGTGATAAGATAATCCGTCTTTATAGCTAGTGAGTGAACTCTTACTTTTTATATCATGCAGTATTGATTTTAATAAAGCTGCCTCGAATTTTAACTTTTATTTTATTTTAGTGAAATTACTGATCAACATATCTACATGGTAATGGAATGTGGAAATATTGATCTCAATAGCTGGCTGAAAAAGAAAAAAAACATTGATCCATTGGAACGGAAGAGCTATTGGAAAAATATGTTGGAAGCTGTTCACACAATCCATGAACATGGTACTGTTAAATAATTCTGGGTATTTGTGTAGCTTATAAGGCAGATATGGTGTTTTGAATTTTGGAGGCAATACTGCTTTCAGTTTTGGTGTAAGCCTAGTGATCTTTGAAGATGGCATTTACTGTATTGTGATAATGAAACAAAGAAAGCATATCTTGATACTGAGGTAGACTCATTTTAGACTCAAAGGGATTGACAATTATCACTGTCTTAGAACGCTTTCTATTTCCTTGCAACAGCTGGAAAATGATTTCTGTAACGGACTACACTGTAGACTCCTGGTATTTCTTGTTCTCCATAAAATCTTCATTATTAACCACCTGTCCTTTCCACAGAAGTTTTGACTTTGCTTCTGCACAGATCTGTCTTCTTTACTAAATGTTTCACCTTCTTTGCTTCCTGCAGTTAGTGAGGCTTTCTTTCATCCTTACCCACATAATTGAGATGCATGTACCTGTATTCTGTTCCTGTGTAACACGGTGAAGGCTGAAAAATATAAAAAAGAATTGGTTGATTACATGGGTAAGAATGACCGAAACTCATAATTCTTAATGTAAGCAGAGTGCTTTTGAGACATCAGTGCAGCAAATCATCAGTGAATGGTACGTTCTGTTAGATCAAGGAAGCAGAAAGGATCAAACTAAGCTATCTCTGTCTTTCTCCCTCCCTCTTCCCTGCACTCTTTTTTTCTTTTTCTCCAAGTACCAGCTTAGCTAATTATTTAGGAGAAAACTAAAGAAGTAAGCAAGCCATTGAATAGATTCAGAACAGTTTGGTATGGCAGCGTTCCTGACCAGCGACAGCAGAACTACAGAAATCCCTTATTACAATCTGTTTTTTCCTGTCTGTTTTTCGATCTCATTCAGGTTGTAGAAGTGATGTGAACTTCTTTCTCTTCCTGGCTTTCGCTTTTAAAATTTCTAGTTTCCCTGCTTTTTGGCTACATCTGGTGTCTACTTTCCTGATTTTCTGTTTTTACAACTGTACTAAATCAGTTGACATTAAAATAGTGCACTGTACTTGTTTTACTTCCTTGTAATATAAATGAAGTTTACTAAAAAGCTACTGCCTGTGCCATAGCAAAAAGAAAACTTGGGGAATCTGAAGCTAAATGCTGATTCTATTGTTTTAAGTAAATGGCTCTGCACCTACAGTGTAGGTGTAGGTCCCCTCGAGAGCCTGTCTTTTACTGAGAGGAACTATTCAACTTGAGTTTCATGGAGTTATTTCAGGGTTACTGCAGATTTTAATACTTCAAACTATGAACTTATTATGCAAGTCTAACTTCTGATTAAAAAGAGAACGAAACACTTTATTAAATGAAATCTACAAAGAATAATTTAGTTATCACCAAACAGGTGATCTGCATGTTCTTTCTGTACAAGGGTTAGGTAACTGAACAATGAACATACTTCAGTAGCGACATGGATTGACTTTAAACTCTATTTGACAGGCATTGTTCACAGTGATCTGAAACCAGCGAACTTTCTGATAGTTGATGGAATGTTAAAGCTGATTGACTTTGGCATTGCAAACCAAATGCAGCCAGATGTGACAAGCATCGTTAAAGATTCACAGGTGACATACTACTGGAAAATTGGTGTTCAGCTTTCAGTAGAATGTTGTAATTGTTAATTATGTTAATATAGCAACTTGGATGAGTACTGTACTAACTTCAACTAAAAAAATGTAAAAATACATAGATACATTCTTTAAACAAGCAACAGTGGCCTTCAGCAGTGTATTTCCTATATGCTTTTCTGTACTTTGAGACAAAAATCAAACTACTTATAAAATTAAGTACATGTGTCATTGAAATAAGAAATGTTTTTACATTTTTACTAGGTTGGCACAATGAATTATATGCCACCTGAAGCAATACAAGATATGTCTTCTTCCTGTGGAGAAAATGGGAAATCTCAGTCTAAGGTAGCATGACTTTTTTCCCCTTATTGTCTTGCATATGAAGTAATTCAGGCATATTACTTGAGGCTTAGTTTTTTTTCTCAATCTTCTGCTGAAATTAGAACACAAGGAAAGCCATTATGCCAAGGGGTGGTGGGCAGAGTTTGAAAGCTAAGTGCTCTGCAAAAAGCAGAGAGTGTTTAGAGAAGTGCTGAATACAGTGAAATTGAAAGCAAGACAAATGCATGGACTTCAGGAAGTTGAAGTAGCTGACAGAAGACAGTAAGGAGTATTAAATGTAAACTGATAATAAACAGAACTGTCTCAATCCATAAGGAATGGTATAAAGTAATCTTCCTGCTATCAGTATGAATGGTATTCAGCGGTGTTAATAGATCTGTATCGGACTTTATGGAGCATGTTACTCTGTGTTCTGAGGTTGGGGTTTCTGATTGATTGGCTTTGTTTAGTGAAGACTGGTGGTATTTACAATGAAAATACTTTTTTCTTTTTTAAAATGATCACTCTAAATTGTTCTGGAAATTCTTTATATTTTTGGCTGTGGATGATTTGCCCCTTGGTCTTACGTGCTTTATCTTAGGCTTAGTCCTGTGTTCAGTGCTTTTGTTGGCTCATTTTTTATATGATTTCTTTGTACTTAACTTTGAAAGAATCCCGATTAAAGTTCTCGAGGCTTCTTTCCATTTCCTGCTTTCCAGCCCAAAATCTTCTGAGACAGAATCACTTGTCTCTGTCTGTGGAGATGTCTCTGTTTTTTTGTTCCTGTGGGATAAACCACAAACCTCAACTGTGTCGGAAGGTTAACATGAGCACTGTGTTCCTGAAAGGACACTCAATACCATAGTTAAAGATTTCAGCATTTCATATGAATTTTTTAATCAGGGTCTTCCATAGACTCAATTGAGAGAATCATTCCCTAACCGCTTCCTTGATTGCCTGTTGTGCCACTGTAATGCCTATTCCAAAAACTGGTGGAGCTCTTTACTCTGTTGCTAGCTTCTTTACGGCTATATTTTAGCATTCTGCATAAATAGATCTGGCTTAGAAATCTTATGAAAGAAAGAAAAACTTTCTGCTGTAAAAACACTCTTGGTATATTTACTTAAATGGAAAGTTAGGATAATGCCTGTGTCACTGTCATATCTTGAATCCTGTGAGATACAGGGCAGAATGTTTTATAAATTGAAGTTTATAAATGGTTTCTTTATTAAGATTACACCTCTTGCCTTTAAAACTTCTACCTTTAAATTCTTTAAAATTTGTATATGAAGTGCGAACTTGTTCTGGCTCTCAGCTCATTTTATCAAAAATCTAACCATTGTGCTGCTGAGTCAGTGCAATCTGTCTCCTCCACATCCCTCTACTTCCTACCCTCCAATCTCATCTTCTCTTCTTAAAAGTGCTCCTGTAAAGAGCAGCCCAGGTGTGATGGTTGGAATTTGGATCCTTAAAGCCTAAAAGAACTGGATTATAGTTTCGCGCTTTGGGCACAAGCATACCTGTGATGCCTTACTGGTTTCCGAGCTGAATTAATTCAGTATATTTTATTTGGATTTGTGAGTAAATCCCAAATCAGAATACTGCTATTCGGCTTAAGGGCTTTTAAGTTATTGAAGTCGACTTTTTCAAAACCTTTCTTATAGAAAATTACTGAAAGTCACATTATAGTACAGTGTTAGTAGGTAATGGTGCACTGTCAATCATGTTATCCAGTGTAAAAGAGCTAGACTATTAAGTGAACTGTACAGTTACCATTCCTTAAGGACATAATCTGAATTTTTTTGCTTTTGTTAGATAAGTCCAAAAAGTGATGTGTGGTCATTGGGATGCATTTTATATTGTATGACATATGGAAGGACTCCATTTCAACATATAACAAATACACGTAAAAAACTGTATGCTATTGTTGATCCTCATTATGAAATAGAATTCCCAGATATTGCTGAGAAAGATCTTCAAGATGTGCTGAAGGTAATTGTTCCTGAAGATGAATTTTGATTCAAATAATGGCAACCTGTTTATTTGAAGCATGTTTTCTTAAATTGAATAAATGAATTGTACTTGAGGAGCTGGTTTCACGCATACTGTTAATTGCTGCTAGAAACAGGCCTTATTCCGAAAGACTTACTAAAACTAGCTACTTCATGGTTTCTGTAGTAGGAATCCATTTTCAGCTCAGTAGCAAATAAGTAAACACTTAAAGCAATCTGGCTTAACTCCTTTGAGCCACCCAAAGTAAATGAAATAGCTTTCATACTCTTCACACCCTTCTCTTATCCTACATATTTGCCTGCATTTGAAACGTCACTTAATTGTTTTACTTTAGAGCCCTAATTGTGTTGCTCAGGAGGGAACAAAGTGAAATCCAGAAACATTTATCCCCGATGTCCAAATTCCGGTGTCATTTTGAGTTTTTCAGAATAAAGAGATGTAAAGACCAGAGCCTACAACTTCTTCCGGTGTTGCTGCTAGAGTAAAGCAGGATGTTCAACTTAACTCTGTGAAGATGATTGCTAATGAATGTTATTAGGGTAATCTTTTAGTGTATTGGGCTTATCAGTCATTCCAAGTTAGTGGTTTGGCAGTAAGAAGTTCTGACGTTCATTTGCTAGGTCTTGAAGTATTCACAGTTTTAATTTTAATTCTTAAGAATTAAGATGGATTCTCTTGACTAGGAGGCAAAATGTTATTTTTTTTTATTTGCAGCGCTGTTTAGTAAGAAATCCTAAGCAAAGAATATCAGTTTCAGAGTTGCTGGTACATCCCTATGTTCAAATTCAAACCCAGTGTCAAACAGGTACTTCCATTTTTAAAATATAACTCTTAAATAGCACTTAAAATTCTGTTTAAGAAATCAAGAGGCTTTTTTATACATAGTTTCCATTTGCTGGAATTGCAAAAGATTTTGTTTAGTACCCATGTATGTTATATAAAAGACTTTGCTTAAACTTTTAATTTTTAAATCATTAATTTCAAAACTGATATTTTGTCTATGACTTGCAGACTTGTTGGTAATTATACACAATTGTATACAGTTCTAATGATTTTAAATTAACTGTTAGGTGTTCCAAATGCAAAAGGAGCAACAGAGGAAGTAAAGCGTATCCTTGGCCAACTTGTTGGCTTAAATTCTCCCAACTCTATTTCCAGAGCAGCTAGGGTAAGTAAACTGGCTTTCCCAACGTGTATATTAGCACACGTTCATGCAAAAAAAAAAAAAGTAAAATGTTTGGTAGTGAAAGATGAAGGGTTGCATATATTGGAATTCTAACCACTGCTGGAAAAACGTGTATTGTCATGCTTTCGTTTGTGAGTGTGCGGGAGCTCTCTACCTACTCCTGAATTGGAAGATTTCAAAGAGTGGTGGTTATCTTGGTTTATTCTTTCCCCGTTTCTTTTTGTTCAGCCCCCAGTATATCTGTATGTCTTCTGCCAGGATGGTGGGCACTGGAAATGGCCTTAGTGTCTCCTGTCCAAAACAGTCTTTACTGTGCTGTGTTACTGTTACTACGTTAAAGATATTGACAAACTAAACCCTGACTTTCATGATCTCTCTTTCTGAAAGAAGACAGGCATAATGAGGAGTTTTGATTCAAGTCTGTGGGTATTCCTACTTCTGGCACCATGGGGATTTTTTGATGGACAGTGCTTCTGTCATTTTCTGTCACTTTTCTGTAACAGCCGTAACTGACCCTAAAAGAATTTAATACAGAAATATATCCCATATTCCTTACTGAAGTTTGGTCTTTTATCCCTATAGATGATTCTTCTATTCATGGTTCTGAATGCTAACCTGAAGCTTCTGTGTGAACAAGAGATTATCCTTCTAACAATATTGTGACGTAGCTATGTTTGTGGCCACAGGTTTTTCTGATTTCCTCACATGAAGCTTGCTTCCTTGTATACTCAGTGTGAGCAGGCTTTATGTAAGAATCTTTCTTTCTTTGCTGGTGTTTCCACATCAGAGCCAATTAATGGAGTAAACTTGATTTCAAATCTTGGTAATTAGTTCGTTCTCTTCAAACTTGTGAAACGCTACTTTTGCTCACACTGTTAAGTCAGTGAGTGTTTTCTTTCAGGCACTATATTGCATTACAGCTGCTATGACTAAGCTGTCCATCTTAAATGCATCTACGCTGGTTGATTTCTGAGACAAATCTTAGTACAGTTAGTAATATTTCAAATGAGATTAATTATTTCAAGAGGTAACATTTCTTATGAAGATTTAGTTTGAATCTATATATGAAACAGCTGTGTTTACCTGAATGCCTGTGTTTTTATTCATTTTCAGACTTTATATGAACAATGCAACAGTGGTAAAAGTCTCGACGTATCAGCATTTGCCAAGTCTGGGAGTCAAAAATCATGGACAGCAAAGTGATGTACTGTTGTTCAGGATGCAACATAACTGGTCTGTTCAAAAGAGTATTTTGTGCTGCTAGCTTTTAAAAGGACACTCAGCATAAAGTTTGCATTTTAAAAACTAAATGTAAAAAAATTAATGTACAGTAAATCTTTACTTGCCACTTGGATCGAACAATGAAAATGGCTAGCTTGTGACTATGGTCTTTGTTTTCTAACAAAGCACTACAAAAACTTGTACAAGACTCTTCAAGCTCCTTTATCACTCAAACTAAATAAAAAAAAATCCTTCCTAAAACACCAGTTGGTGGCTATATAAAACTATATATAAAACTATGTAAGTCTCTTGAAATGTTACAATGTGAACACAATATTGTGCTGTTCTGTCTCTTGGCACCAAGTAAAAGTACCTCTTGTGTCCAGGCTTGTCCATAACTAGGGAGAATAAGCACTCTGCTTATGTAAGCTATCAGTTGCAATTTTGTCAGGTGCATGTAAATGTCATCTAGTTCTTGAACTGTTCTTTTGCTGATTTATAACTGGCACAGTGGAAGCATCACTCTTGAAGAGTAATAGGAATAAAATGGCTTATGTTCTATTAAAAAATACTACTGCTTTGCAAATCCAGTATGCTTTACAAACTTCAAGATAGAAAAATTGTCAAGATTAATGATGCTCAGAAACCACTTAATTTGGATTTTTATAAGCAGTAATGCTAAGCAGTGTAAATAAAGTGTACTGAATGTAGCTAGACTGTTTTTTTTATACATGATTATTAGTGGACTGATCAGATTTTGTTGTCACTGAGTTACATTTCTGGTGCAAGAGTGAACTGTAAACTACTTAACTGAAAGACATTTAAATATATAATTTAAATATTTAAAAATTTCAGATTGGGGGTAAAAATTGCGTTCAAGACAGCTGCCATATTGTCCTTTGAAAGCATGAAGTTTGTCAGGTTATAGAATCTCTATCTTGGGCAAGTATTTTTAAGTTAGTATTTTTTGCCTTTTCCTTCATAAGTTCTGCATATAAAGATCCTAGGTTCATTACTGAAGTGGCTCTTTCCTTGTTAATTTTCATTAGTTAAAAGTGTCATGTCATTTGAACAATGATGGAAAAAGTGGGAAGTCGCTGTTAGAGAAGCTTTCCTTGATGATTTCTACATGTTAATTATAGAATTCAACTTCTCTTCAGGAGAGTATTAAAATATTGGAAAGTCTTTAAGGTAGCTTTTGTATTCCATACTTAATTTTGGATAGCTCACTAGGGACAAGATGTCTTGATAAAATGCTGTAAAAAGGTCCCACTTGAGGAAGTGTTTTTCACTGTAAACATACATTTAAATATTTACCAGCCCCCATTCTAAACAGTTTTCTCCAGATTACCTGGACTCACAGAATTTTTGTTCTCACTTTGAGTTTGGAGCATTAGGTTTCACTGATACCTTCCAGAGGTGCTTTCTGTGGCTTTTGCTTCCATGACTCAAGATTTAGAAGGACAAAAATGTGAGTGGTAGCAAAACAATCCTTCAAATAATTTAGTAATAGAAACAGAAATCCCATTCTTCTAAAGATTTTCTATTTTTTAGGCCTCTGCTTCAAGCTTGTTTTAAAGCCAAGTCAAGCCACCATCTTTCTATGCCAGTTAAGACCATCCTGCTGTGGTAGTACTAAGTGCTTGTAAAAGAGCACTTATTATTCTGGGGAGTGGTGTTCCTGTGGCTGTTCAACATCTGCCCTCTTTTATTTCAGTTCAGTAGGAATGCTCTGGATTATTGACTTGTTTCCTCCAATGATCCTGTTATTTCTGATTTATTTTAGTCCAGACTTCTGTACTCCTATACTAAAGCACAATAAGTGTATATGCTAACTGTACCCTGCTTGTCTCTTACATAAAAAACTTGTTGCAAAGATTGAAGCTACCAAAGAAAAACAAGTTGTCATTCTGTAGCTTTCATACTGTAGGCAGTTTGGGAAACTACTTCGAGCACGTGAATTGAAACATTCTCTCTGGCTTTATCTGGAGAGGGGAAAAAATGCTTGAGAGGAAAACTTGTGGAGAAAACTTTTATTCTGCGGAATCTTCTGTGTGAAGAGCTATTGAAATGTCTCCTAGCTACTTTTCTGGATTAGAGTTAGAAATATTTCCACATGACTACTCTACTGTTACAATTGTTAAAACTTCCACTGTTTTTCTTATCTGCTTCTTAATACTGAATATGCCAAGAAGGTGTGCCACATGTTTTTTTCTCTCAGAGTACATGCTTTTGCAATCCTTTCTCTCATGCAGTCACTGCTGAAGAAACCACAGCATGAAAGATTGTGGAAAGAGGACTAGGACTGATGAGATGCAGTGGGTTGCTAGCCATGCTTTTTTATGTAAAGTTTGAACAACTTATAATTCCTTATTTATATTCGTTTCTTGCCTCAGTGCTAGATTACAATATCAGCCTAGACTGGCAGTTGTTCCTTACTGTCCCTCAGTGAGTTCCTATTGTGGTGGGTGTGGTGTGTTCTGTTTAACAACCATCTGCTCCCCTTTTCAGATTCTTGGGTTCTCAGTGTGTGAATTACAGAATGGCTATGCATGAGTAATCTTCAAGGGGTGAAAAGCACATTTTTGTATGTTGGTTAACAGATGTTGCTGCCTAGAGCTTTCTCAAGATTCTAAAATGCCCATCCTGCATTATTATCACCTGCACTCAAGTCCACAGTTGCAGGACGTTGTGCATATATAAAGTGGGGGGAGAAGATGGTTTTCTAAACCAGATCAGGGCACGTCTGTTTGCAATCACTGTTCTTGGATACATATGTATAGTGTAATGCTATACCAGCTATTACTGATGTACTGTACCTACATGAAGAGAATACTTCAGTAAGTTCCCTTTTGTAATACTTGCAAAAATGAATTTGGATAGCTGTAACTTCTAAATCTAATGCCATGATCCAATAAAAGCCTTAAGTCAGCAGGTAACACTAAGGAATGCCGAACCACATAAAAGGTACCTTCCATGTTTATGGATTGGCATAGCATGTTCTGCCTGAAAAGCTGAGCTAGCTTCTCTGTAAGCATAGTAGAAATCAAAAGACTAAATGGATTAATGTATGAGTTCTGAGGGCTCTGATAATTTTTTTTTGGTGAGCCACCATACAAAATGGAATCCTTCTAAAACATGAGAAGCAAAAGAGGCTGTTCTCTTGCAAAACTCTGCTCTCAGGACATTTCTCCAAGGAATGAGAGATGCATCTATCCCAGTCGCTCAGAGGGCTTAGACTCCTCTTTCCCTCCCTGGCTTTTGAAAGGCATTCTCTATTTGTGCTGCTGAACGTGGAGCTGTGCAGGAAGGGAATTATTAAATTCCAAACAGTAGAGAGTGCGGAGAGGGATGTGTTTTAATCTGAAGGTAAGGGTCAAATGGTCACTAGATTGTGGTCCCTCTCATGGGTTTCTGTTCTTTCTTTAAGTACTTGATAGTTTTATCCTAAATAAATGACCAATCTTGGGAGCAGCAGTTAGTATCAAATTGCAAGTCAAACAATTGAAGTAAACTTGAATTATGGTCCACCTCTGAAGCCTGTCTTACTCCTGGGCACCTCAACAAGGATGGAAGGTTAATCCTTACAGGTGCCAGTGATGTTGCTGGTGATACAGTAAGTGCTGAAAACTAACTGCTGTTTTCTTCTTGTTGTCTGCACCGTTCCATCAGTTTTCACACCTTCTCAGTAGCGAGGATAAAAGAAAATGCTATTTTATCATATGTTTATATTTGATTCTTTCATGACTGGGAGATCCTATTTCAGCTAAATATAAATGGTTAACACAAGTATTCTCTTCCTGCTGAATGTATGTATTGCTTCCAAGCTCAATTATTTGTTCCCACCTGCCAAGTTTACAAAGCTTGTCAGTAAGCTTTCCAAGTATGCCCTTGTTTGCTCATAAAGCTCCACATAAAATAATTAAGAGAAATTTTCTTGCAAGCTAAGAGATATAAAGAATGAAGGAGGCACTGTGGTGTGATTGCTTGTAGGATATAGAACTGTACACCTGTATTGGAACAGGAGTCTTTATACAGCCTATTCATATACTTTCATGGGAGTTGCTGCAATGAAACCCAAGATAAAAATCTGACTCCTCACCTCAATTCCTTGCCTTAGCAGGTGAAATCGCAGCTAAACAATGATGTAATTCCAAGACGCCAGCTCTAATCAGATGAATTGCTAAAATCCAGGTAGCTTTTGCAATGAAAGAGATGATGAATTTAAGGAGGAATAGTGGTGCCACTGTTTTGAACCCTTAGTAAACACAAGGAGAAAGTCAATATATAAATAGCATCAGCCCTTTTTTCTCAACTCTAACTATATTGTAAAGATCTTTGGCTTGTCTTAGTACCCACTTAATGATGTGCTTGTTATGTGATAAGTGCAAGTAAACTCTGAATACCTGCTTTGTCTATCTCAAGTTGTTTCTTCCCTATTTTACGTAGTTGTTAAGAACCAATAAAAATACAATTAAGTAGCAAGCATGTTTAAGGAAATATAGTTTGGCATCAATACTTGCTTCCTATGTGGTTTTGGATAAACTGCTTATTTGAAACTTTGCTCATCACATTCTTTGTTTTGTCTGCTTATGGTTTGGCAGAATTGTTTCTTACCACGACTTTTGTACAACGCTTGTTGTATTTAGTTACCTGTGTGGGAAGGAGAGAGCTCTTAATGCTGCTATAGTAGAGTGGCAATGTGCTCCAAAATATTCTTAAGAGGGAATAAATCTTGTTGTCTCTATGGTGTTTGGATGTCCATATAATGGATCTCTGATTTCTGCAAGCACAGTTCAATGTGACAGAAGGCAAGCATGTCCCCCTTATATGGTGGATGAAGGGCGTGGGCAATGTAGCAGCTGCCATGCCATGGAAGGACTCCAGAGCCATCCACTGGGGAGCAGTGACCAACATCTACCCCTCAGGCAGAGGAAGGGAAGGCCTGCAACCCACGTGTTTCACTTCACTGATGAACATGCTAGCTATTGTGCTGTAAGGCAAAACTTCCGAGGCCGCCTCTGCTTTATGTGATTTGGACGTATCTAGTAGCCTGGGCATTTACGGAACCTGGCTGCTGAGGTGGCATTTCCACATTCCCAGTAGTTTGTGTAAAAGGCAGTCAGCTGCTCCCTTCTGTCGAGATAGTAGTGTTCACTGGCACGGTGCATTGATGTGTCAGTGAGTTTTATGGATGAAGGTACCTCAGTAACAAGGAGCTGGAATTTGTAAACTGGAGCTGAACTAATTCACCTAACTGAAAGGTGAACGTGTGCCTAAACCTATTCTCATCTGACTTCGGGGTTCTTAGCAGAGGTTTAACACTGCAGAGGCTAAGATGTTTCCTAACTGCAGTGATGCTTGTTAAGCAATTCAAAATGCAAACATTAAGAAAGAATAGTTTTAGGGAGAACAGATGAAGATTCAAAAACCTTGCCTTTTGGCACATTAAAGTAGTTCAAGCGGAAGGGATCTACAAAGTCTTGGCCAACTTCTTGACTGCTTCAGAATTAACCAGAAGTTAGTGTATTATTGAGGAACACCTCAAGTTGTTGCTTTGGTTTTGAGAAGCCCCTGTTGCTGCTCATGCTGTTCATCTTTTTCAGGAAGAGAAATCTGCAGAAAAAGAGGTTATCTGCTTCAGTGTTCAGCGCAGAGGGACTTGCGAGTTTTCATGTCAGAACATTTCACTGTAAGAGAAAATTCCAAGAAACTACTTGAATTCTGTGTGTCTGAAGTAGCTTTTTCAGACACGAACATCTCCAATTCTGGGCAGTGTTAACAGAAGGAGTTCTAAAGGAATTAGTAGCTGTAGTAGCTGTAATAGAAAGTGTATGTAAATTATGACTTCTTATGACTAGAGATGGAAGACAGTGAATATGATACTCATCTTTAAAAATGTGCAGCTGGAGAATTAGAATACTGAGTAAGATTTTAGGAAAAATAAATTGCGGGGAGAAAATCACACTAAGGAGCAGATTCAGAGTACAAATGTATGAATACTGAGAAACCTTTTGCATAGAAGAGAAAAGATCTTAGTTCCTTTTCCTGAGCCTGAGTATGTGGTATTTATATACAGTGGATTTTGATTTTCTAAAAGCTGCTAACACACAGTCCTTCAGTGTCGCGGAAATAAGCTAATATATAGAGAGGAGGGAAATCTCAAGGATCATAAGATCATGAAATTGATTGGATTCGAGGAGACATACAGGGAACATCTGACCCCACCAGGGACACCTCCAATAGATTAGGTTGCTCAAAGCCCCGTCCAGCTTACAAACAGGCAGGAGAAAACTATCAAGTAGTCAGTCATTCTCACCTAAAGAAGATGGTAATAAAGCGGGTCAAGGGAGCTGTGATAATCCACATACCCAAGTGATCTTAGGGTTAAATAGCAGATTGATAAAATGGTGGAGGAGAAAGGTCAGCATTGTGTGGGCTTAAGATATACTAGGAGTCATGTGATGAAATGATCAGTCAGAATTTTTAAACAGATGAATGGAAGATGCTGTGTTTGGTATGTAAAATATAATTACATTTAAAATGAGGCTGTTGCGGAAGCCAAAAGTATAAGTGTGTTCAAAAAGATTAGGCATGTACAAGGAAGTAGAGATGATCCTTGGCACTGAGTGCCAATGGTATGGATGCAATCTCTGGCTTGGGATTTCCCTTTAAACCTCTGATCCCAAGCGCCTGGGGTGTTTTGCCAGAGATGGAATCTCTTACCTTGTTGCAAGGCTTCACTTTTGGAAAGAGGGTTTTGGACAGTATGGACTCTTGTTCTGATCTGCTTCAGCAACATTTAGGCTCCTTAACAGAAGCCCCGTGGTTGGGGTGTTTTGGGTACTAGATACTTGATTTCAATCTCCATGCCTGTCAACATGATAATTTTCGTAACCAGCATTCAAATGTTTGATTAGATGCATTAGTATCATCTGAAAAGCAATCATGTTATAGCAGGCATTCTGTATACTAGCGATGTCTTCTTGACTGTATCTCACTGTTATCTTACATCCCACCTTCACCTTCTGAGTCAGTACCTCAAGTAATTATGCTAGTTTTGTAACTTCTCTGCTCAGATCGTCCACTGTGCCTTCAGTAGGGCACCTGGAAGCTAGGAACAGAGTGAAGATCTTAGCCCTAATGCAGGATAGGAGCAAGGCTGCAGGAAATCAAGTGTAGCGCTTAGTACTATATTGGAGCGTGGCTCAGTTCTGCTTCTTACAGGTCTGATCTGGTGAATAAAAGTTCACCTTTAGGTCCTGAGTATGCACTGTAACTTTCCCAGCTCATTTTGTAACTACATGCTGACATAGTAGGAACCAGGTAATGTTTTCTACATACCCTGTTTGTAGACTGGCAGCAGCTCCTGCCAGCAGCTTTGGTCACTACAACTGGCTGTATTCCCACACCCACTTTGGCACAGTTTTTAATCGTGCATGGGCAGGTCTCCCACCAGTCCTGCAAAACCTGTTTAACTGGCCCTTCCTTTCACAGTTCCCCCATGCTCAGCCTTCCCACAGCACATTGCCTCATGTGTTGCTATATGCATGTTCTTATTCCCTGTTGAAGGGCAATAGCTGGAAGCTTTCCAGTGATGGGGAAATGCCAGTTCATAGAACCATAGAATGGCTTAGCTTGGAGGGGACCTTAAAGATGGTCTAGTTCCACCCCCCCTTACCATGGTCGAGGTTGCCACCTATCAGATCAGGCTGCATAGGGCCCCGTATAACCTGGCCTTGAATGCTTCCAGGGATGGGGCATCTACAGCTTCTCTGGGGAAACCGTTCCAGCTCATCCACCCTCTGAGTAAAAGTTCTCTTCCAAACATCTAACCTGAATCTCACTTCTTTTGGTTTAAAGTAATTCCCTCTTGTCCTATCATTATCGAGCCATGTAAAAAGTCAGTACCACTCCTCCATGTAAGCTCCATTCAGGTTCTGGAAGGCCTGGACACGGTTCTCCAGATGGGGTCTTACAAGGGCAGGGTAGAGGGGGACAATCTCCTGCCTCCACCTGCTGGCCACCTCTTGTTTAATGCAGCCCAGCATACTGTTGGTCTTCTGGGCTGCTGGAACAAACTGCTGGCTCATGTCCAGCTTTCCATCCACCAGGATCGCTAAGTCCTTCTCCGCAGGGCCTCTCTCAATGAGTTCTTTTTCCATTCTGTACTTGTATCTGGGATTGCCTCAACCCAAGTGCAGTACCTAGCACTTGGCCTTGTTAAACCTCATTAGATTCTTGTGTGACCACTTCCTGAGCATGTCTAAGCCCCTGTTTATGGCATCCCTCTCTTCTATTGTGTCAACTGCACCCCTCAGCTTGATGTCATCAGCAAATTTGCTGAGGCTACATTCAATCCCACTGTTTTATGTCATAGATAAAGACATTAAAGAGTACTGTTTGCAAGATAGACACCACTCATGATTGGCGTCCACCTGGATATAGAGCTGCTGACAACAACCCTCTGGCTATGACCTTCCAACCAATACCTTATCCACCGAATATTCCAGCCTTCAAATCCATATCTTTCTAGTTTAAGGATAAGGATGTAGTGTTGGACCATGTTAAAAGCCTTGTATAAGTCCAGGTAGATTATATCACTCCATCATAGAAGGCCACCAGATTGGTCAGGCATGATCTGCCCTTGGTGAAGCCATGCTGGCTGTCTCAGATCACCTCCTCATGTCATGTGTGCCTTAATATCTTTTCCAGGAGGTTCTGCTCCATGATCTTCTCAGGCACAGAGGTGAGGTTTACTGTCCTGTAGTACCCTGGGTCTTCCTTTCTCCCTTTCTTGAATATCGGAATGATATTTCCTTTTTTCCAGTCACTGAGAACTGACAGCCATGATTTTTCAAATATGATGGAGGAGAGCAGCTTGGCAACCATACATCTGCCAGTTCTGTCCGGACCCTGTGGGATGCATGTTGTCCAGCCCCATAGGCTTGTACACATTCAGCCTCATATGGTGGTTTCAGACTTGTTTCACTCTTACACTGGAAAGAATTTTGCTCCCCAGACCCCTGCTTAGAAGTTCAGGGACACAAGAGGTGTACAAAGCCTGACTGCAATGAAGACCGAGGCAAAGAACTCGTTAAGCACCTCAGCCTTCTCCATGTCAGAGGAGGCCAGCTCTCCCTTTTCATTTATCAGAGGGGGTATATTCTCCTTTGCCTGTCTCTTCTGCCCAGCATTATCTAAAGAAACCTTTCTTGCTGTTTTTCACATCCCTTGCCAGTTTCAATTCCATCTGCACCTTGGCTTTCTTGATCCCATCCCTGCACACCTGGACAGTATCCCTATATTCTTCCCTGGCTACTCATCTCTGCTTCCACTGCTTATACTTTTCCTTTCTTTCCCTCAGTCCGGCCAGCAAGTCCTTGCTCAGTCATGCTGGTTTCCTGACTCCTCTGCCTGATTTCTTATTCTGGGGGATGGAGAGCTCTTGTGCTTTTAGAAATGTGTTCTTAAAATGCTGCCAGCTCTGTTCCATTCCTTTGTCCGCAAGGACAGTTTCCCAGGGGATCTAATCCAACAATTCCTTAAATAGCCGGAAGTTCACTCCTGAAGTTCAGGGTCCTGACTCCACTCTCTGCCAGGCCCATATTCCTTGAGGTCACGAACTCAACCAGGGTATGGTCCTGGGGTATGGTCGCTGCAGCCCAGTGTTAAAGATCATTAACAGTCTCCTTCATGTTGGTGAGCACCAGATCCAGTAACACTTCACCTCTGGTGGGTCTGTCCAATACCTGAACCAGAAAGTTGTTGTCAATGGGCTCCAGGAGCCTCCTGGACTGTTTGCAGCTCACCGTGTTGTTTTCCCAGCAGATATTTGGGTGGTTGAAATCCCCCACCAGGAAGAGCGCCTGCGAGCATATCTCTTCCAGCTGAAGCAAGGAGGCCTCAGTCAGGTGGCCTGTAGTAGACCCCAAGAACCAAACGTGCTTTGTTGGTCCAGTCTCTAATTTTAACCCACAGACTCTCAATCTGCTCATGACTGTTTTTCAGGGACAGTTCTTTGCAGTCTATCTGCTTCTGAGCATGGAGGGCAACTCTCACAACCCTCCTAATACTCCTATCCCTTCTAAAAAACTTATAGCCCTCAATCATGGTATTCCAGTTATGTGAGTCATCCCACCATGTTTCTATGATAGCAATAAGATTGTAGTTTTCCAATTGCACCATGGTTTGCACTTCCTCCTGCTTATTTCCCTTGCTGTGTGCACTGGTACAGAGGCACTTCTGCTGGACTTTTGGCTGCATTACCTTCTGGGAGGAACTCTCCCAGAAACCTCTGGGACAAATCTGAGGTTTTCCTCTGCTGCTTCCTAAAGCAGCAGTGTTCTCTGACTGAGTAGCACAGGGAGTACAGTTCAGAGTGTTCCTTTCAAACTAGGTTTCACATTTTGATGGGTGCCTGATATGATTTGGGTGGACCCTGCTCCAGCTCCTGGTATAAAGCCTCTTTTCCTGGGGTTGAGCTCTTCCAGGGTTAGAGTAAGCCTGCTGGAAAATAAGAAGCTGTATAGCATTAGTAGTTTGCTTTGTGGTCTGATTACTTTTGGAATATTAGATGTCCTTTGCCTTCAATCACTGGTCAAAAATGTTTGTTTCCAGGGAGATAATGATACATGTAAGACTGAGGAAAATTAATTTTTCCCAAATATTAGACATTCTGCTTTTTATTATATCTGGAAAGCTGTATTTTCCCAGAAGAGATGTGCATACTGGTTGTGTAATGGGTTAATCCATAAATATTGCT
>NC_034411.1:79291684-79312987 GCF_002078875.1 Numida meleagris | reverse complement strand
TGCTTTTTATTATATCTGGAAAGCTGTATTTTCCCAGAAGAGATGTGCATACTGGTTGTGTAATGGGTTAATCCATAAATATTGCTAATGTTCAATTTGAGTATGCAGAGGGAGTACATCCAAACATACTTCCCACAATGGCTTATTCATCTTTTATCTGTTTGCAGTAAACTAGAGTTATTACAAATTCAGTATTGTTCATTCTGCTTAAACAAAATATCATCTCTTTCTCTTAATTTTGTACTTAGAATCATAGTTTGAAGTCTGAGTTGAGATGAGGTGTGACGCAGGTTGATTTTTCATCTTTAGTATCTTCTAGAGCATCATAGCCCAATCATGAAATCTCCTTCCCTAAAGATGGGCCAAGCATGTTCCAAAGTAATGTATTAACACAGGGCTAGATCTGCTGAAAAAAAATATACAGTCATAGAATGGCTTGGCTTGGAAGGGACCTCAAAGATCACCTAGTTCCAACCCTCTGCCATGGCAGGGTTGCCAGCCACTAGATGTTCTGTAGTTCCTGCTGTGGATGACTCACATATTGAAAAGAAAAGAAGAGAAATGAAATGAGCAGAGCAGTGCTGCCTCTCTGCTGCTGTGAGATGCAACCTGCTCCTTGCCTGCTTTCTCCCAGTCCTTCACCTGCCTGGCCACGCGAGTCACGCTCTTCATAGAGGGTTTTCCTGACCCGCCCAGCAACCTTTTGCACATCCTGGTTAGCCATGACTGGGAAAGGTGAATGGAAAATGGAAGTGTATTTCAGATGTATCAGATACCTTTCAGAAGGGAATGTTAATACTATTCGGTGTTTCCAGGGAATACTTTTCTGAGCATGATCCCTAGGCCACACGCTTTTGTTGGTTTAAGCAGTTGTCATTGATAACCAATCAAAAAAGACTGATAGAAAATTCTTTTTTTCTTTCTTGCCATCCTACTGCTGAGCTCCCGGCACACTGTTGAAATCTTTGACCTTGGTTCTGGGCGCCTGACCTGCTCTATGTACAGTTGGGTTTATTGCAACTCATTTCCATCGGAGAACATTACCACCTGGATGTGAATTACTGCTGTTGAACTGAGGCTGATGTAAAGCAGAGGTTAGCAATAATTTTCCTTAGAATGCTGTTTCTGTCACTAAGGAAAATATTAGCTGTGAACCTTTACCTTTGAAGGGCTTCCTAGACTTGGTCTTTGCACAGGGCTACTCACACTTCTGATTTTTTTCTGACTTTCAAGACCAGTGTTAGTGCTATAAGTTGTCATGTGTCCTCGTGGCTCACGTAGCTGCCCTTGCTTTTTCCCGTTTCAACCAGTAAGAGGCCGTTGTGCCAGAAGATGTTTGTCAGTATATGTGTAATTTATCCTGATATGATTGTCAAGAGGAAATAAATTATTTAGGATGCACTGATTTAAATACACCCAAGCTGTATTTTATGTCACTTTCCATATGCATTTCTGTCATTACGTATTTTTCTTCTAAATCTGGCCATACTTTTGACACATTACTTTCACTTTAAAATGAGATGGCCTCATCTGCACTTATCTGTTGGTCCTTTCACAATTACAAAAGAGCAGATGCGAGGTCAGAACCAAGGTCCATGTAGCCAAATGTCTTGTCTCTGACCAATACTGGATGCCAAGGAAGGAATACCCTGGGGCCAGTGTGCAGTGATGCTCTGGAGATGACAATCAGCACCTTCCCTTGAGTGCATGAGAAGCTGCGAAGTCCAAAGGAATGGAGTTGTGCTATAACATGCTCAATTTCAGCAGCCACCCTGTTTCTGCTCCTTGAAGACACCATGGCCCTCACTGAAAACATAGGCAAAGAATCAAGTTCTTGAATCTTTTAATGTGAAGTTACATGTAAGATCAGTAATCCTTATTTTTCTCAGTTGTCTTTTATGTATGACAGAACATCCTATTGGTCTTAATAGCCTTTGCAAAGTCAGTCTTACCTTTCAGATGAGAACTAATTGGTTTTGAAAAGTTTTTGCCATTACAGAAGGTTTTCATTTTTTTGTGGCTGCAATTCATGCTCTTCCAAATTTTAAAAATCAAAAGACTTACTATTACAACATTTTTTTTTTGCATGCCACTTTATTTTAGTCTTTGATCACTTGTCATTTCTCAAATAAAACCTTGCAACTCTTCTGCCCTACCCTGAAAGGAACCCCAACTGGCTTCTGCTCTTACAGATTCGGCGGCGATTTGGTAAAGAGCAATGTTGCTCCCAAGTTGTCAATACTAGAGTTTTTTCTCCCCCTCTGCTGAAGTATGTGCAGGTGTTTTAAGAGTGCAGCATCTATGTACTCTTTCAAGGCCTCATGTTTCTTTTAATAAACTTCTTTAACTGCTTCAATTTCCCCTCCATCTTTACTAATGTTTGTATCAGTGCACGGGAAGCTTTTGCACAAAAATACTCTGAAATAGATAATTTTGACAGCTAAATTACGAATCTATTTCTGAACTGAGTTTACTCTTGCAAGGAATGCTATATTCCTTCCTGCTTTGTCAGATGGCTGTAGTTTTGATTCCTTCTTACCATCATTACTCTGTATAACTAGGAACTCTCCTTCTAATAAATACAGCTTGCTGTAGCTCTGTCTTGTGTTGCTAAGTCTTTCCAAAGCTGCTCAGTAGACTAACTCATGCTAAACCAACTTGACTGCCTTCTCTGAGGAAATGACTGGATATGGGAACAAGGGAAGAACATCTAGCTCAATTTTAGCAAGACTTTTGGTATTGCTACCCAAAATCCAAATCTGGATACTGGAGACTGTGTGGATGGACATCCAGATGGGTGAAGTACAGGTTAGCTGACTGCACTAGGGGGCAGTGGCTGCTGAGTTGTACTTCACAGACTCCTCCTGTTCTGTGCTGTTTGCTTGCCTCCAGCTGCTGAGGTGCATTCAACATCTTCATCAATGGCCAGGAGGAGGTCATGCAATGCACCCTTGTTAAGCTGGAGATGATGAAGGCTTAAGGGTAGGGCTGGAAAGATGGGCCAATGGGAACTTTGTGAAATCCAGAGAAGCCTAATGTCAACCCTACCCCTGTGGAGAGAGAGCCCTGGGCATCAGGACGGGCTGGGACTGCCCAGGGCAAGGCCACAATGGGCAGGGAGCTGAGCACAGGTGTGGATGACATCCACACTGCATGGTTCTAGCAGAGCCTTTAGCCAAGGTAATTTAACAGCTGTGCTTAGCTGATTAGAGTTCTACATCACCTGCCACAATTCAAGTTCTCTCTAGTAGCGGTGTTATTTGCCCTGTGACCGCTGAGCAGTGAGCTCAGTCAGGTTCACTGTGCCATTTTTTACTTAAAAAGGAGGGATTCGTTTTAAAATGATGTGAACTGGGCGTAACTTTCTTCTATTTTTTTATCCCACTCTCCCGAGATCTTCCTTGTTTTCTTCAAGGGTTTCCATTAGAGGCCATGCTGCCCCTCTATCCTTCTGGTACAACAAAGAGCATAGTACACTTCTAACCTAAAAAATAGGAAGGAAGAAGCCATGCATGGGGTCTGTGTCTTTTCCAGTGTGCTGTTAACCTCTATTTTGTTATTTTTCTTATATTTCCTCTTGTGCCTTTTCCACACTTGCGTGCGCTGCGCCTGCCCGCGCTTTCGGCCGTTGTCGTGGCACTGCCCGCACGCTGAAGGGCGGCAAACCCCGCAGCGCGAACCGCAGCCGCCGGGAGGCGCGGGCACCGCGGCGCGTTTCTGAGCGCTCTGCATCTACTAGGCGGCGCCATCGCGGCGCTGAGAGGGCAGGTTTCGCTGACAACGCGGCTGGACTGTTCCCGCGTTTTTAGGGACGGCTTTCAGAAACAAGTAACTGCTTTTTTAAAACAAACAAAATAGCTTCTCCATTTTGTGAGATCACATGTTTCTGACCGAAGAGGACTTCCATTTAAGCTTGTTGCTTAGGGGGAATGCAGAAGAAGCGTGTGCTTCTCTGGTGGGTGCTGCGCCCCAGCCGTGCTCAGAGGCCTCTGCTTCACCGTCTGTGCGCTGCGTTTAATTGTATGCAAATTCCGTGGTCTGAAATGCAAGGGCGATGTTGCTTCTAGATTTGCTCTTATCATTTGTTCTGTGCGCCTTATCTTCCTCAGTGACTCATCTCTTCCAGCGCAGATGAAATTTCGCACTGATAAAAGGCTTTGGCCAACTCGGTATGAGCCAGCCTGAGCCAGCAGGGCTGCTCGTGCTTATATTCAATATATGCAAAGCTGACTTATTTATTTTTTGTTAACCTTACGGATAAAAGGCTGTAGCTGTTTTGACTGCGTGACGTAAGTCTAAAGCGTTGGGAAGAGATGAATGCTTGTTGTCACTGAGCCATCTGCTAGCTCCTACGTATTTTCTGTTGCGTCTCTATTCTCTGAGATTCTAGCTTTACCCGCAAGGCCGGTGACTGGGCTGTGAGGGTTGGTGCTGCCAGTCACGCTGATGATTGCGGAGCACTGAAGCAGCAGCCTGAAAGTTGCAGTTGTGTGAGTCAGGTTGAGGAATAACTTGCTGCCTCCATAACCCCTGGAAATACATGGAATGGAAGCTCGCTTTTATTAAATGTCTGGAGAAGGAATACTGGTAGAAAAAATTCTATAATTCTACAATAGCTCTGGTGTCAGCTCTGCAGGTTGTTGTGCCCGTTATCCCATTCCTCTGTCAGGTCAGCTAATGTTCTGCAAAGAAGTCACAGTTATGGACTGTGAATACATACTTCAGGAGCGTCTGTGAGACATGCTTTTAATGCATGTCTTTTAATTTTAGCCACATGTGTCACAGAAGAAAGTGGTTCCTGTTCATCAGTATCTAAGAGAGGACTATAAAACTGTTCAAAAGGACATTGTGAAATAGTGTTCACTGTTTTTGTGGGGTGTTTCTACCACATCCAGAGTCCCTTAGGCTCTCTCCTGGTTGTATGTGAACTCCATGCTCTCCCTTGGAGGCTCTGGCTTAGCTCTGCTTCTCAGCCTTCAGCTCCTTTCCCTTCCTGCTCAGTCTCTCCATCCATGCTGCAGGGATAGTTACCTGAAAATCCCTCTCACTCCTTGTTTTTCACATAGACTCACTGGCTTAGCAACCTCTGCCTGCCTTGTACCTCAGTGCCTCATCTTCTCCATTGTGCGTACTTCACATGAGTTCTTACTTCATCATATGTGTTCCTGCTGGCTAGCTGCTGCAGCTGCCACTTCTGATACTGTGAGATACAGACCCCATTTTAGTTGCTGCAGAGCAATCGTTTCCAACCTGTTTTGTACTTCTAGCTGAATCTTGTATGGCAGTACTGCCTAACATAACCTTGGCTCCCTGTTTCCTTTTTCACATAGAAATTCTGTTTGTTCAACCTGTCTGAAATCCTTACACGGGATGGAAGTTAAGGATACAAGTGTGAAGGAATTATCAATGAATTTAGATGGAGATAAACAGCTCTCAGGCCCTCTGCCTGTTGTGAATATAAGCTAGTCAATCAAATTACATAATGGAGAGATGCAGAAAGAAAGGATCACTCATAGGTGATGATAGCTGGGGAAAGCTGCCCCTGGGCTCTCTCTTGGACTGGGCTAAAGCACAGCAAAGCATACACTATGACCTAATTAAAAAGGGCAGCTTGTGCTTGAATACAAATGTGAGTAAATCATGACTTTTTTTTTATTTTAGTGTCTTTGCAAATGTAAATGCCTGGTTTCATGGAGGGTGAATTAAAGACAGGATCACAGCAATCCTACTTGAGGTTCAATGTCAAATGGTACCGACTGCAGAGCAGCTGTGTAATGTGAATGTGATCACGTCAGGTTGAAGATGAGCATTGTACATTAATTTTACTTGTTGCATAAACAAGATGGGCTTGTGTATGTGCTTGCTTTTGAAATAACGTATTTAGCATGCACATGCTGTTGTTGGATCCCAATTAAAGGTTAACTACAGTCAGCTGTAATATTGTCTGTTGTCAGTTGTTTTCTGTCTGTGAAGTCAGCCTGCATGTAGTTCTCTGTCCTTGCATGTTGCAATTATGTCTGGGTAGCTTGCTTTACCTTTCAGGTAGTCAGAGTGAAAAGAATTAATAGAATTCTGGAGGTCATTGTCATATCAAGAGTGGCTGGGTTCATGCATGTGACTGCCAGGTGTGTGGATAACATCCCGTTGATGGAAAGCACATCCAAAAACAACCACTTGTTGCATAGTTTCTTGTGGGCATTGGTGCTTGAAATGCTTTATTGGAAGATTATTTTTGCTGATAAAGAAGACATAAGAAAAGAGATTAAAACAAACCAAAAAATCCCCAAGAACTCTCCTATGTTCTTATTTTTTCTGTCATTCATATTAAAACTTTCATAGTGAACTTTTAGCTCAGATAGTGAAGTGATGATTTGTAATAATGAACAACAATAACCAGTGATAATACTTTTTCCAAGATATTTCTTTTATTTGCTTGCTCACCTTGCTCCCTTGGTTCTTCCTAATTTCTCCATTTGTGTAGATTTCAGTGTTTGGTTTTAACATGTAACAGAGTGCAAAAAGACCTCTCTCTTTCACCCTTGTCTTTGTTGATACTAAAGCAGCTGTGTAACCATGTGGCATCTGAATCATAGAATCATTAAGATTGGAAAGACCATTAAGATAATCTAGTTCAACTGCCAACCTGTTCCCACTAACCATGTCCCTCAGTGCCACATTACATGTGTGACAGTGACTCCACCACCACCCTGGGCAGCCTGTGCCAATAATTTTCATGTGTGTAATGCAAATTGCAGAAGTTCAATAAAAAGGGAACTGTAATACTGCAGTGTTACTGCACCATGTAAGTCATTTACTTTGATCACATTGGTACTTGTGCACATATACTTTTGTCAAAACATCCTCAGTTTCCAGAATGAGAACAGTGTGGTCTTCCAAAGACTTCTTAAAATCACAGAATCATTGAATGGTTTGGGTTGGAAGGGACCTTTAAGATCATCTAGTTCCAATCCCCTGCTATAGGCAGGGACACCTCCCTGTAGACCAGGCTGCTCACAGCCCCATCCAGCCTGACCTTGAATGCTTCCAGGGAGGGGGTATCCACAACCTCACTGGGCAACCTGTTCCTGAGTCTCACCACCCTCACAGTAAAGAATTTCTTTCTAATATCTAGTCTAAATCTACCCTCTTCCACTTTAAAACCATTTTCCCTTGTCCTGTCGCAGCATGCCCTTATAAAAAGTCCCTCTCCAGCTTTCCTGCAGGCCCCATTCAGATACTGGAAGGCTGCTATGAGGTCTTCTTGGAGCCTTCTCTTCTCCAGGCTGACAAGCCCCAGCTCTCTCAGCCTGTCCTCATAGGGGAGGTGCTCCAGCCCTCTGATCATCTTCCTCTATTGTTGTTATGATTATTTAATAGAGTGGGATTTCCTGTCTTCTACTTTCTTCTCTTCTGGTGCCTCAATAGACTTTTTGGGTGCATACATATTAACAGTTGTTTAATCACCTGTGCATCCTGAAACATAATTTCAAGCAGCAGGTGAATAATGCTGGCTAATGAAATGCTGAACCTCTTCTTGGGGTTTTGTCAAACCAGAGTCTGCTGTGGAAAAGTTAATTTAGAAAAATTTATTTCAATATATATATATATATTTAGCTGATGCTCATGGCACTTTTACATTTCTGCTGTCACTCGTGTGGAGATGAAGCAGATGGGGGAGCTGCAGCAAGATCTCTCCCTCCCGGGATCCTCCTTCAGGTTCTGGCACACATAAAGGTAATGGTAGGATGTTATTGGTCAAGTTGAAATGCAAGAAAAATAATTTCTACTGCCATGACTGTACTTTCGCTGTGGATCATAATATCTCATGTTTGGAAAAATGCAGTAAATGGAGTTATCTCTTTTTGCTGAAGTACTTGTGCTGGGCTCAGTTATCATTTACACAAACTGCATGACCTGAAGCGATGAAGGGAGCCTAACCTCAAAGCTCTTGGATTGATTCTTGCTCAAGCTGGTGAGACCTTCCTTCTGCTGAGCCACAGACAGGCTTTTCTCCTCCTTCAGAGCGCCACTGTTGTTCTCTCCCACCACTGAACAACTTCAGGATCATTTTCTTATCTCTGTGGATGATTTGTCTCATGCTTTATGAAGCTGCTAAGACACTCTATGGAGCTTGGTGGGTGCAGATGAGCCCAGGACCTGGTAGGAGCTCAGATCTCTGAGGAGGTGTCCTCCTTCTGCAGGATGTGTCCTGCCGTAGCATGTCTTGTCCCAGCAGCCTTTCCAAAGACAGAGCTGGGAAAAGATTGAGGTAACCCTCAAAATATTTTCACCTCCACGTATGTGGTTGCCATCAGCTCAAATGAGATCAAGCTGTGTCAGTTGTCCACGCTTATGGTTTTGCATAAAACACAATTAGTAAGTTATGTGTGTGTAGAGCATACAAGATTAAATATGAAACCTCTGTATCCCAGAATCTGGGCTTTCCTCAGCTCAGCTCTACTTCACACCAAGCTGAGGGTTTCTTTGGTGTCTTGGCCAATTATGGGAAAAGATGTGACTTTCCTGAGTGAGGACAAACCCTCACACTGTCCATAGCAGATTCTCATCTTCACAACAGAAGGCATCAAGCACTGGCTTTATGGAAGGATGTGCTAGAGCCTTTTCTGCTTTATCTAATGAGCAATAAGTATGTGGGGCAGAAAGAAGTAGGAACAGGAGGAGAGATTTGGATCAGAATGACTCTCATGGTAGGTACAGACACCTCACTGTACTCAAGCTTGGATGTATCCTCCTGTGGCACTGCCATGAAGCTTTTAGCATCTTGTCATAGCAGTCGGAGACGCTGAAAGGATTCCTTGGCACTAGCCTAAGCACTGCAGACACATGCTTTTTTTTTTTCATCGTGTCTTTGTGTTCTATCTTTGTGTTCATACAAGTGTTGCAGCTGAGCTGATTGATTTGGATTCTGTAATCCCTTTGACTGATTTTATATGAAACTTGCCTTATTGACCACAATTTCAAGTAAGTGGTTGAACATTGAGACATTGTTCCTCTGAGAGAGGCAGCTCTAGACATCAGACGCTTTCTCAATGACAATTCACCTGAAACACATTTCCCATGGTAGCTGAAGGAGAAAGAGTCACACATCTGATTAGTTTCAAAGGTGAGTTTGAGAACTGCAGACATCTGCCTAGGAGTGATACTCTTGGTTAGCCACTGTACGCTAGGAGCAGTCACTGACGTATGTCGCAGTAACATTGGGCAGTCCCAGATTCTGTTGGTCCCAAAGGAGAACTGTATGCTAAGACTAGAGCACGTGCTTGATTTCTTGTCCACTGGTTTATAGTGGGTTTGACACTGGTACATTGCATACGTTTCCATTTCTAATTACCTAATTCTACTTTTTATCTCTAATTACCTGAAGATTTCCCGAAACACTTCAACAGAGTTTCCACTGACTTTAAAGTATTCTTTAAAAAGTGTGAATTTTTATGAGACAAAAGGCTCCAGAATTCTCTTTAAAAAATATGATTGTTGCAAAAGCTCTCAGAGCAATTTTTCAGAGTGACAAGAATAACACATGTGGCAGGACTCAATCTCACAGTGCTAAAATCTCAATACTGAATGAGGAAAGCATTCATTTGTGGATGTAGAAATAGGTCCCGAAGATCTGAATGTCTTCTGAACCATTGGTCAATGGCATGGAAGTGCCTGTATCTTGCAGCCACCTTTGTCTCTGTGAGAAGCTTACACCTCATTAAAATGAAATGACAATACTAAGGATTCATTTTGTTGGACCACAGATTGCTTGTTAAGACCTTGGTTATTTTATCATATGTAAAATGTGAAAACACAAATACAAAGACTTACTTAAACCATATATCTAATCTGCCATCAATTAGCTAATCTGTGGAATATATATGTATATATAATCTGTGGAATATATATGGTAATCACTAGATTTGGCACTTATCTTCAATAATATAAGATAGATTTCAGTTTAATTTGACAGCAGGCTCCGTACTGTGTTTAAACACTTCTCTCAACCACTGTTTTCAGCTCTTGAGCCTGCTTTCCAGCAGGAGAGGGCTGCTGGCAAAAGTCACCTTTTCAGTGCCACTCTGAAGCCAGCATTGCTAGCCGGGAGTGTTTTCGAACTTTGCTTTTTAAAAATTGTATCCATTCTCTACTTTGCTTTCCAGCATTTTGCATTTGCTGAGCAAATAAGTTGTCAATCTACTCATATTTAGGAAGACAGATGGTGCTTGTCCTGGTTCTGATAAGGGTGACTGCACAAACCCTTTCTTTGTTGGAAGAGCTGCAGCAAAGTGTCTGATACTACCTGATATGAGGCCATTTCTGCTGTGTTGGACAGTGTAAAGCCTCCAGATTCATGCCTCTTTCCATGAACAGCTTCAAACAAAATCTTGCCTTTCATCCTGGAGAAATGGCCCAGTAGCAGCAAGCGTGCTCTGTGTGTGGAGAGCCAGAACCAAGCTGGATGTGGTGCTCAGGGACATGTCCTAGCAGTGGGTTGTTAGGGTAGTATGGTTGGGTTGAGGTTGGACTTGATGATCTTCAGGGCCTTTTCCAACCTGAGCAATTCTATGATTCTATGGTCGATGGGGTTTTACAGAAGAAGACTCAGGCACTATGTTACCAAGGGGCAAGATAAAACCGTTGCATGTCTCACCAGGCTGCTCATCATAGAAAGACATTATTAGTCCAGCTGGGATTTTTTGTTTGTTTGTTTTTTATAGCCAAGAGAACCCTTTTGAGTTAATTTATGTATTTGCATACATGGAAATCCATTGTTTCTTTAAATTCATAAGAGGGTGAAGAGTTAAGAATAATCTTTCTGTGTCACCCCATTTTCTGGGAGAGGAGCATCACTGAGATGACTGCCTGTCTCAAAGGAGTAATTCTTTTTCATTCTGGTAAGTTCTCCTGGAAATTACACAACTGATCATGTGCCTGGGAGGATGTATGGCATTTTCCTCTACGTATAGACAAACATTTAGTTTTATTCTTTTCTATGAATATTGCAAAATATTCTCAAAGTCTATGTCCCACAATTTAATGATTTTCTTCCCAAAGCAAAGTAAGTTCCTTACATGTTGTCAGTAGGTCACCCACTGTAAGCTAATACAGATTTTATTACGCAAATCTTAAGTTGTAAAGAATTAACCATGTCACTGGTTTTCAGTTAAAAAGTAGCACAGCAGCCTCACCCCCAGTATAGGGTAGGAGGGGTGTTGTGTTGTGTGATATGAATGTCTCAGATATGTGAACAGGGCTCCCTCCAGAGCCAGAACATGGAGTAGGTAAGTCAACCTACATCACCTGAGTGTCATTAATAAGGCAAAAATTTACTATGCCAAGATTACATAGCTTTCTATTCTTTCTTTCTTTATCCTTTTGGTATTTCTACACACAAAGCCTGGGATAGTTATTGCGGAACAGACTCAGACAAGCCGTTGGATCCTTTCACACTTGGTGCCAAATTGAGCCTCTTCTAGGGAAGAAGGTGGCCCAAGTCAGCACTACAGAGGTGGTGAGTCATTAGGAACTGAGTTCTGAGTCCTCTAAAGTAAATGGAAAGACTTATTGACTCCAGCCCACTCTGGCTCAGGTCCTGACTCCTTCCACAGCCATCCTTGCTGCTGGCTGTGCTGTCAGCAGTGTGCTGTACTTGGGGCTACACCAAAAGGACACTTGAAAGCTTCAGTTGTTCCATGGTATTTCTTGCAGTGAGTGGTTTAGGCTGCTCAAAGGCTGTAGTGTCTTTGTATTTATTTCCAGCAGAATTCAAACTCCAATTCTTAATGTTTAATGTCATCCAGATGGTTTGTATTGTATTGAGTGTCTGTACCGCAGCACCAAACCAGTGGAATTCCTTTCAGTACAAGTTATTTTCTCAATATTTCACAGTAGAATCAGGCTGAAAGCAATCACCAGTTTTATCCAGTGTGATAAGAAGAGGATAAATCCATCATCTGAAATTGCTTACACAGTTTAACAAGCAGGCATTTTTATTATCTCTGTGGATAAAATATGATTTTCTCTTAACGAGGAAGAAAGCAGCAACAAAATCAGTGTTACGATCCATGCCTTCTGCTGCCTACCGATTCCCCAGAGGCCTAGAGACAGCTGAGAGCTTTACAAAGCCTCCCTTACTCTCGTCTGGATGATTCTGGGCTACAGCAGCTACCTGGGGCTTACGCATGGCCCAGGCTACCCTTTCTTTACCTGCTTTGCAGCAAATAAATTTGCACAGCTGTTGTTTCAGAGTAATTCTTAATAGTTCTGAAATACTTTCCACTTGATTCAGGAAATGTCTTCTACATACATGCAGCACATTTTCAGCTGACCTTTTGGATTTGGGTTGATCTTTGGCCAAATCTTAGTATTTTGCAGGCCTCAGCTTCAAGAGGATTTCAGGGAGTTGCTAGAAGCAAAAATGCTAAATCCTTTCTGGATCATGGAATAGCTCATATACTCCTGCTCCGCATGCTTTATTTCTTGTTAGGACCACTAAAGCTGGCAAAGGGACAGGATCAAACACAGAGCAGTCCAGATCTGGGTTATGAGATCAGTGAGGTTCCCAGAAATGCAGGTACAGCAGCACAGCTAGGCTAGTGTTTGGGCAAGAAACATGAAAAAATAGACATGGCAGAGCTTTCTCTGTGCCCTAAGCAAATCCCTTTGGAGAGAGGTTGATAGCAGTCAGTGTAGGGATTAGGTCCCCATTTCCTCTGAAGGATTACAGGAGAAATGCCAGCTTGTAAAGGCAATTCCAGACTACCTTCTTTTTCAATGACAGGGATTTTTAGCAGTGACTCAGATCCTTAGAGAGAGCATGGAGGAGTCAAGACTCAGAAAACACCTGCATTAGAAACTACAGTGAATCTGTTGCAGTGCTTCAGTGTGGGTGACTGGGTTACTGATTAATGATGCCTGGTCTGGGCCAGCAGGAATCTGTGAATGGGAACCCATTCACCCCAACCACTGGGGGAAAACAGGTGGCCCTGTGTCAAATGGGTCCAGACTCTCCAGTAAATTCCAGAAGATGTTGTCATACCTCAGCTAGGTAGCATTAGAGAGGTCCACACATGCATAGGTGAAGGACCCAGCTGCAAGATCTGCTCTAGGATTGAGGTAGTAGATAGGAGGAAGCAGTAGTAAGATTGTCCTACCAGGGAGCAACAGCATGGCTTGAGAGTGAATTACTCTTATTGCTTTTGATGGAAGTCTATGGTCTGTGGTCTGCCAGCCTGCACGCTACTTCACACCACTACCTCCATCTTGCTGATGTTATCTACCCAATTTAGATCAGTGCTGGAGTTTTCCTACCTATCCAGACCATGGTCTCAGCATCACTTGTTAGATAAACAATGCTGTAAATGTTCTCATTCTCTTCTGTGTCAAAATTATCTCCTGTTGCCTTTTCAAAGCTGAATTTAATGAAAGGGAATTCCAGATTCCAATGTGCTTACAGTACTGCCCTATTCAAATTATTGAACTATGTGTATAATCTTCTTTTTTCAAATACTACACATAGATATTTTTTGTTGTTTTCTAGACAGAGCAGTCCCATTAACTAGAAAGCCAGACACCCATAATCGTACAGAGTACAGAACTAAAGTGTTTGCTCAAGATTGTTTTACTTTGTTTTGGCAGGATACTATGCCCTAAAATGCCCCCATTATGTACACACACTGCAGCAGGAAGCTCAGCAAGCTTTGACTAAGTTTATCTCAGTGACATTCAAAGGAAATCCAGGCAAATTTGCTTGGATTCTTCACCTAATCACCTCTCTTCAAGACATTGTTGTAGATGATATTGAAGAGCACTTCTTCAGGTTCATCTTGGGGGAGGATACACCAAATGAAATAATTGTAGAAATCCTGTATATCAAACCAGACTGACTTTGAAAACAGATGAACTCTGTGCTCTGAAGTACCTAATTTTGAAGAGATGAGAGGATTTTATGAGTGTTAAACATGTTTCAGACAAATTATTAATGCATTTTTGTAAGCTATATTTATTTTTTTCTGATGAAATCATCTTGTAACCACCAGTACTAAACTGTATTCAGTGCACCACTAATTGAAGATGGATAGTGTCAACGGTTTACGGGTGTTAGGCCCGATTCCGTGACAAAGGGGACGGGGGACCCAAGGGCCCACGTCCCGGGAAAAGGGAAAGGGGAAAAGGGTAGGGAGATGGCCCTGAGAGCAAAGAACAGCGGCAACAATCTGAGGAGAAACAAACTAATTTACTAAATAAGATATCGGAATGCAAAACAACACTCTATGATACAATATAATTACAATTTAAGCTGATAAATCCAATACAGAGAGAGAGAATGTCCCAAAATCAAGGTAGGCCTTACTCTACTACCGACGATAAGACGGCTGGAGAGCGAGGTGCTGCCAAGACAAGAGACGGCGGAAAAAAGGGACGAGGTCTCGTGATCTGCAAGTTTTTATACTGCGAGCTTTTATCTTTTCCCTCCGGCTGGAAAATGGTAACAGAGGAGCAAAGTGCCGTGGGGAATGTAGTAGTCCTTCTCTTCTGAGAACCAGGTACATTCACTACATGATGTTATGATGTGGAGTACCAATAACCGAAAATCATAAAACCATGACAGATAAATACATAAATGATACATAAAAAACTGATCACTGGTAAAATCAGAATAAATCCTTATGATCAGAATAGATTTGGGATATCATTCCCCTGACTCCCTTTTCTGTTTCACTGAAAACTCTGTCACTGGCTATAATGCTAGTTGAAGCCTCACCATACTAACTCCTTTCCTATAGGTTGTTTTTCTGAGTCTTGCAATAAACTGTGGGCATGAAATCCCTCTCCCATTATTCACAAACTCCTTTTCTGACTAAGGAACTGAACCTTATGGTTCAAAAATCTGTTTAGCAGACAAAAGCCATTGTTCTGTATTGTTTCCAGGATGGAAGTAATGAAGATTGAGAGCTAGTGTATCATACCATGAGGAGCAGAACGGATGTAGCCCAGTTTCCTACAGATTTAAGAACTTTCCCCTTCAGCCTGTCCTGCATGCTTCTGCAGTTACCCTAGCTTCCCTCCAAACAGATAGCAGATGTTGTTCTGTGGACAGCAGATGTGATGAAATGTGGTTTCCTACAGATGTGTACAATCTGCTCTTCCATTTCTCACTTGCAAGAGTTCCATGTCTCCACTTCCAGGTGTGCTATGGCATGTCCCACAGCATCTTGCTGTCTCCTATCTGTCTGGCTGGAGGAGAAACAGCATGTGTTGGGGTTGGCATCAAGCAACGTGTATGCTGACTGGTCATCGATCAGGATGATAAGAACAACTGTTGGGTTTATGCTTCAGCTTCAGGAATGGAAACAATTTGCATCTCTTTCCTCTCCCATTCCTTTCCCAATGGATTTTATGAAACTTGGATGAATTTATCTCCAAGGGCATCAAAAAACTAGCTACCAAAAGTAGTACCAAAACAGTGACTCTCTTAAAAACCTCTGAAGGCTTAACAGCTCATCCCTTCCGGCTGCCACTAATGCTCCTACAATGCAGCATAGGGCTGCAGGTGCAGGACCTGCTTGTCCCTGAAGATGCACCTTCTGCAAGGAGAATGTGAAGAAGATCCCTGCTCTGATCTCAAGGCTTCTACTGCTGGTGGAAAGAGCATGAGGAGGGGAAGAAACAGCCTCAGTTCAGTGGGAACTGTGAGGAATTTCAGATACTGAAGAAAAAGAACAGAAAACATGTAAAAAGAGAAGTATTCATGGGTGGTTACAGGCAGGAACAAAAAGGGAGATCAAAAAAGCAGAAATTTGGACAGAAGGATCTTGTTAACCAGGCTAATTTCTGTGTATTGTCCAGGTTATCATTATAAGTCAAAGGCCTGCCCAACAACTCACCAACAGCCTGGATGCAGGACAGGGTTCAATATTCAGGCTGCTGGGAGCACATCAGTCAGTCTCTGGTTTTGGCTTTACTTCTTATTGAAATTATCTTCTTGGTCTTTGACTTCAACTTCAAGGTACACAATGGCTTCAATTCAACTTACTCTGAATTGGAAGGCATGCCAGTCACTTCCCATCACCTGACTCACTGGAAGACAATGCTGTGTGTGCTGACTGCTCTGTAAGCCCAACTGGTAATGGGGTAACCAGCTGTCTGAAATGATGCCTCATGCTCCACAGTGAACAACTTTGACTTTCAAGATGGTGTAACTTTCCACCATGTAGGCAGGCACTGAGCTTCAAAGGGACCTCCCTCAAGATCTGGTTCTCATGAATCTCATCCTACTCTGAATACAAGATTCGGTCCTTCAGCACTTCTTAAAAATAAAATGCATCTTCCTTAGTATATATGAAAGTAAAAAACTCAACAACCTTGAGCTAAAACTTCGTGTAACCAAACATTCCCCTGCTCACAGACTTGACAACAGAGAGATATAAATGTTAACAACCAATTGCTTGACATCCTGTTTAAAGGGGCTAATACACCACTGTCTTGCTGAGTACAGTGTAAGGACCTGCACATAACGTAATCAAGCTCCGTATGAAGGTGGAAGCTGTGAAGGTGAAGGAGGCAGGAAGAAGCAGGAGGGCAAGGATTGTGAGCAGAGGTTAGGAGTAGAAGCAGGAGCTCTCTCTGGAAGGAGGGAAGGTGAAGCTCAAGGCTTTAGAAGCCAAGGGAAACAAAGCATTGGAATGGAAACACAAAGATGGAAATTAACAGATGGCAGAAGGAAGAAAAAGAACAATTCCCCTACCCTGAACCCCTCAAAAAGAAAAATAAATAAATAAACACTGAGGAGAATAAGGTTTGTCACTATTTCCTTAGCTCCTGGAACTGATACCAGAAGCAGATGCATACATTCCCCAGCTATTAAATCCGCCAGCAGAGTATGTGTATTCATAGCCCTCTAGTGCCCACAGATGACAGCATTACTATCATGGTGCATGAGCATGATGGCGACTACCAAATAAAGTACCAGGCTGATGACCCAGGGGAAGTTTTTGCTGGGGGTTGGCTTCTCTCTTATAACTAGTGACAGGATGAGGGGGAATGGCCTCGAGTTGCACCAGGGGAGATTTAGGCTGGACATCAGGAAATACTACTTTTCTGAAAGAGTGGTCAGGCACTGGAGTGGGCTGCCCAGGGAGGTGGTTGAGTCACCGTCCCTGGAGGTGTTCAAGAAACATTTAGATATAGCGTTGAGAGACATGGTTTAGTGGGATTATTGGTGGCAGGTGGATGGTTGGACTAGATGATCTTGTAGGTCTTTTCCAACCTAGCTAATTCTATGATTCTGTGATTCACTCGGAGACACCACTCCTTTTCCAGTTGCTGACTTTTAAATGAAGGTCGTACGATGACCCTTTCAAACTGTTAGAAGAAACATACACTTGCAAAATCAGGAATAAAAAAGTAAATTTAATTTGTTTGTGAAACTTTACTCCAGACTGCTTCTGAATATTATTGTAAGCTCTTTTAATGGCTTGATTACAAACTTTAATGGTTTTGCCTCAAGGATGCCTGCCTTATTTGAGCTAAAGAATTGCCTGTGTTGTGGGCATTAGTTTTGACTGAGCAACAGGCTGATCTGCTGTCTGTTAAGTCTCTCCTTGCTTTTGTGGCAGAACTGACAGTGCACAACCTGGCTTACAACAGGTCTGCAGTCACAATGTTTTTACAGTTAAATGGGATGAATAGCATCTTACAGAATGAGGCAACCACATAAATATCAGTGGCTTTATTTGTCACTTCAGAGTGGTGAGCGTCCCACAAAGCTGCTATTGAGAGTGTTATGTGGAAAAAAAAAGAGGGAGTTGATTTTTCCTAGTGGCAAATATGAGGGGAGGTGTGATTTGCAGAGGTCAATGGGCTCCCACAGTGGCAATAGTTGCAACAATTTGTGTCGTACTTCCAAAATGCCATATGGTGTTGTAAGCATTGAAAAGTCAGTCCCCATGCACCCAACATTTAGGAAAACTTTCGATGGCGCTCATCTTGCTGCTTTTATTACTCCTTTCTAAAGCAGTAGCTTTAGAAAGTAATCACGGTGCCCTTTTTTGTGACAGATCTGTGGAGGTATTAACCAATCTTTGTGGTGAATGATGCACCTGAGCACCTTAAAATGTCACTCTGAAAATGAGTAGTTCTGTGTTCTGTGCCATGCTCTATAGCACACAGTAAAATAAGGCAGAGGTCTATACATTACAGGGAGAAGATAAGAGAAGATACCGAAAAAAATGATGTAGAAAGCATGGAGTGAGGCAGTGATTCCATGGGAAAAATTATGTGCCATTAGTTATGGCGTGGTCCAGCTTGCAAGTAAGTCTCTAGATGAGCATGCTCAGAGGGATTTGTGCCTCACTTGTCTGAGACGCCTGTCTTAGGCTGGCTGAATCACACTCTAGTGCTTTATCTCTGCCTACTGACACAGCTGTGGAGCCTACTGTGCTTAACTTTCAGATGTCTTTAATCCCACCTCTGTGGTATATGCAGAGGTGATCTGGATCCAGTCTGCATGTGCAATATTAATTTTAATCTCTTCTATTGTTGGCATAGCTTGGCTTTGAAGTCCTGATCTTCTTCAAACAGATGTTTTTAGATTTATGTTTCCAGCTAAAGGTGTATTTGTAATAAAGATCAGATCACTGATAATTCAGTGATTTTGTTCATCTTCCCAGAAAGGAATAAGAAGACCACTATTCTCTGAGAACAGTAATCTATTTAGTTTAATGATACCAGACTTCAAAGTCACAGGGGACATCTCACTCCTGTATCTCTATCTTTACTATCTATGTCAACATTTCTATGGTTTTTCTGTGGAATCTTTTGTAGGAATGAAACAGTTTCATTAAAAAAAAAGCTGACGTTTCACTTTTGCTAGAAAATAGTTATGTGCCACCTTCAATCTCAGTCTTAAGTATAGTTTTCTTTGCACCTGAGTCAATTATTATAGGGTATGGCTATGTGAAAAATATAGTGCTGTACTTTATATTAAAATCACACAAGGAAACATACACCACATATTTCTATCATAGCCCTGCTGATAAAGTAGCCTAACCCAGGGGAAAAAGCCATGGAGATAAGTTCCTATAATACTGGTAGAGGCTAAAAGAGCCTCACATTTTTTAATGACAAAGAAGATCTCACTGAAGACAGTGTTACTATTTGCACCAAAATCCTCACTCTTTTCCAGTGGACCAGGACAGGAGAGGGTGAGGCTGTTGTTCAGTTTTGCTTGGGCTTGTTATCAACTGCTGTACTAGGTGAGGTTGATTTTGAAAGCACAAGTTGTCATTCTTCCTGCTCACCTCCTTTCCACAAACACACACACACATTGCTTGGGGGCAGCAGAAATGTTGCAAGATGAAGCACTGTGCATGTCAGATAAGATAAGAACTTCTTCACTAAAGAAAGGCACAGTCACAGCTTTCTGCTAGCAGGTAATATCAGAGAGCCAAGAAAACACTGAGTTTCAAGTAGCGTGGGAAAGATCCCATTTCAGTCACAGAGGAAATGGTGTGAGCCATGCACACTCACATGAGGATAGATACTAGGAGGGCAGGTTAGAAATCCAGTATGGCTGAAACAGCAGTCAGGACAGCAGGAGGGGAGTTTGCAAAAGAAAGTTATTGCTTATGCAGGTGGAGTGAAAGATCTAGCAGCCTTTTCCCACCAGGATCTGGCAATTAGGAATAATCTGTCACTTGCCAATTCTGTACAAACATTAGCTTCTAATTTTACAAATATCAGTAATTACACTGGAATGCAATATGATGGATGTAGTCACTGCAGCATGAACAGGGATTGTACTTCTGTGGAAAAGTAACAGTGGCATCATCTTCATTGTACAACATTGCCTGGGAACTCAACACAACTGGGAGAGTTCTCTTTTTTCCTGGTGACATGTCATACATAACATTGGTGGATTAGACCGATAGAATCAGAATCACAAAATCATAGATGTTGGAAGGGACCTCTGGAGTATAAGCCACTGAACTTCATACCTACATGCAGAAGTGACCAGAGGGATGTTACATGTGGCTCCCCAGCATGTGGCCATGATACCCTGGAATGGTAAACATTACTACCACCTTTCTTCTTGAATCTCAGTCCTTCCAGCCCAGCTGCATCCAGCTTTTACAGTCTCTGCACTCTCAATTTAAGTGGTTTTCACGCTCCTCTGAGGCACCAAATACGTGAGTGTTGTACAGCCCTCTGAGGGCATATCAGTATGGATAGGTGTGGATTCCCTCACCCACACTCCAAGTTAGGCAAAAGCAAGCCAGTTCAGGTCTGAAACTCATGTATTTGTACAGATTTCACTAACTCCAGCACTGCCCTGGGCCACTCCAGCTACACAGATTCCAGAGGTGGGTGGCATCCAGTTGGCTTGGAAAGAAAGTGAGGCAAATACATGTCTGTCTGCACCTGTCCTGGTCAATATATATGAGTCAACAGCATCATTATTAGGAAAATAAGATTAGGGTTTAAGATTAGGGATTAGGAAGGTCCTCCTACAGTACTCAATCTGGTCTCTCTTATTGTGGTTATCAATCTTTTATATGATGACTTCCTCAAATTTATTAAACTCTATCTGAAAATTATCTAGGATCTGTTTACATGCTCTGTTTCTAGTGGGATGGCACCCAAAACCTTTTGTTCTGATGGTTAGGAAGTTTTCAGTTCCAATTCTGGTTTATTAACAACTAATCATAGAATCATAGAATGGTTTGGGTAGGAAGGGACCCTTAAGATCATCTAGTTCCAACCCCCCTGCTATAGGCAGGGACACCTCCCACTAGAACAGGTTGCTCAAGGCCTCATCCAGCCTGGCTTTAATGCTTTCAGGGAGGGGGCATCCACAACCTCGCTGGGCAACCTGTTCTACCTGTGGATCATTCACATTGAAAAGACCATTGCTTTCTGGAGATCCAAGTATTTCGTAGTACTTACTGCACGATTTAAAAAATATAAAGCATGGTAGGTGATCAACTTGTTTTTTATGGCTGCTCCTCCTTTCCCTTTCCCACACAGATCTATTCTGTCCCAGACCCAATCAATAACCTTAACTAACGTACTGTTAGACACCAACCTAGTGAGAGTAGGGCAGCACCATCAGTATTTCCAAGCACAGTTCACTTAATGTGAAATACAAGCCAGAGGTCACAAGATGCTGCAGACTCCAGGGGAAAATCAGGATGTGCATGCAGCTTGCATTGCATATTGAATTGCATGACCTACCTGTCCTCCAGCAGCCAGTCCTTCAGAGAGCCAGGATAACAGCAGTGAACAAAAATCTCCTCAGAT
>NC_034411.1:79288986-79291446 GCF_002078875.1 Numida meleagris | reverse complement strand
TCTTTAAAAAGCTGTAGTTTTTTTTTTGCCTAGTGAACAATCTACAGTGCACAAGAAAAAAACGGCACTTGTTTGGTTTCTCACAGGCTCAGAGTTCAGTCTCCTAACACATCGCAGTTCCTCTCCTGTGTACTCCAGGGCTAAGCTACATCTTTCCTGGGATATCCATGATCTACAGAATATAGTGATTTATGGATTGATTGTAAAGCTAATCTGTTTGGAATAGCAAGACTACAGTCAGATGCTAAGGCTGATAGCATGCTGCATTGGGTTGAATCCTGTTCGGCAGCTTTCCAAAATCTGTGTCTATGAGAGTTACTTGCAAAGGAAGCGAATGGTTGTTGAAGATGGCCTTTACTTGTTGGCAACCATGGTGGCCATGTGACCATGATGATATGCACAGACCTAAAGTATTTCTGTTTGGAAGGAAGCTGTTTTTAAGCTCTCTGCATTAATAGAAACTGTTGCCTAAGTCATCTCATAGTATCATCATTGTTATTGGCTTCAGAGCTTTTAGCTATTGAAGATTTCTGCTTGTATACAAAGTTGCCCACAGGATTGCCTATATCAGGCCTGAGCAGATACATAGTGACTGAAACTCATCTCGTTGAGATGTTCAGGGACTAGGGCGGAAAATCCTAAACGCCAACCAAACCAGACGTGTTGTAGACCTCACAAATACTGAGATAACAGCTTGTGTGTTTACTGTCATTTTTCTCTGGCTGAATTGGGGGAACAAAGAACTCCTAGCTTTGACATGATTGCTATACCAAGAGTCACCCTGTAGGTGCTCTGAGTATTGCCAGCCACCACACACTGTTCTGTGAATAATGGGTTTCAGTCTCTGCATCATCTCTCACTCAGTCACGTTAAAACTGCATTGAGCTGAACTTTTCTGCAGATCAGATGAGTCAATAATAATTCAACAAAGTATCTCTCCAGTGCTTTTGCTTCTTTCCAGTGTAAGCTTAGCAAGCTGTTATGTCAAACTGTGGCCGTATTATGGAATTGTTACTTCTTACTCTGGTAGTGAGTTTAAAACATAGACATATGGAAAAATCTACACTGAGACCTTCCAGTTAAGCACGTGTGACAATCTGTGGCACAGTTCCTATCAGCAGCACTGGAGAAGAGTTTTAGAACATAAGGATAAATCTCTTAAGGACTTAAATCTGCATCTCTGGGAAATGCTGACCATAGGCATCCTTAACTCCTACTGAGTAACTAGCAGTGGAATTCGCCTCCTATGCAACAATCATTGAGTGAAATATCAAGCAGCCATGCCTTGTTCTGTGATTCCTGCTACCTACCCTCTCACCCCTGACATCCACTGGAATTCTCAAGTCAGCACTAAATTCAGAGAAACAAAGGCTGCTAGCAGTACAAATTCCCTACCTTTTTACATCCACCCATCTATCTGTCAGCCTGGTTATCTAAACAACACCACACCAGCCCCACCCTATATATGCTGTGTAAAAAACTCCTAGCTGGACCTAGAAAAAGGCATATTCCTTTCAGACAGTTTGGAATCAAGGCTCCCAAAAGAGTAATTTCATTTCTTGTCTCCCACTAATGCCTGGTGGAATCATTCTGGCCTGGGGTCTACCTCCAGCAGTCAGATCTAGCTTGACTAGATTTAGAAGCAGAGATAGTAGTAGAGATACAGTTGCAGTGAGACATCACTTTTGAAGAATTCCCATTAGGGTGAATATATCTTGTTGGTTTTTTCTTTTTTCTTTTTTTTTTCTTCTTTTTTTCCTCTCTTGACAAAAGAATGGCGCAGAAATTAAATCTGAAACAGTCTTGATGAAAGCAGTGATCTCTGTTTGTAAGTAATTTAATAATTAACTACACAAAGCCCTTGACAGTTCACAGTGGGAAATAATTCTAATTCAAAAAGGGTGGAGAGAATGATCTGACATGTTTTTATTTCAACATGTATTAAATTTCATCAGGTAAAAACATTATTGTTCTCTGCCACCTAATGGTGTTAGTGAAAAATTACAGATCAGCAAGACAGTTCTCAGGTTGTGCTATTTCTAATAGACTTTAGTGAATTTATTTAAATATAAAGAAAGAACAAGGGTGTGGATAAAAGTCTGAATTATTACAAACTTTCAGTGAGGTCCAGGCTGCCTAATATACTCTGAACTCCATGTGTTGGTGAAGATGTAAGTCTAAATTAAATGCATATGCTGCCTAAGTACTCCCAGACCGAGGCCATGGTGCCTTCTATGAGATTCCTTTCATAAGGTACAAACTTAGGCAAAACTGTGTCATATATCATAAACAATTCTTTAAAAAAAAGTTAGGAAATATTCCTGTACAGAAATAGTTGACTCAAAAATGTTGAACCAAACTTAGATTTACTCAGAACCATATGAATTGCACAAGTCAAAAGAGCACTTAGGAAGACATACTCTTTTTATGTTAAAAGTAAATTAATCTACTTATTTTTTT